>NC_061118.1:28582417-28754678 GCF_002878395.1 Capsicum annuum | reverse complement strand
TTCCAATATTCAAATCATGACAATAGCTTTTGAAAAGCTATTGTCATGATTTGAATATTGGAATGAAAGAATGATCATTTGAGAATATTGATTTGCATCCGCAGAGTCGGGATGATTTATATTGATTTTAAGCTCGAAGAGACAAAATGCTGTGTCATTGATACCATGTTGATGTTGAAGAAAATTAAAATGTTTTGAGCTAAAATGTGTTGAGTTAGGAATCCACAAATTGATATGATTTGATAGATGAGAAAGAGATTTGATTTGGTCTTTATGATAGACCCTTGTGATGTTATGGTGGATTTCCTAAGGCGTTCTGAGCTAGTCGGGGAGTGTTACTTAGCACCGAGAGAGAAATTTGGTATTTTCCCAAACCTATGTGCCACCATAGGGTTGTTGATCATGATATTTTTGGCCAGAGAGCTGAATTGTGATTATGAAAGTTTTAAGGTTGTACTCCCTGGCAAGAGTACAACACTCCCACCAATGGGAGTGCTCTCCCTAGGAGGGCAAACGTTGGTATTCCACAAGGCTCACGCGGGTTTGTCGGTTATAGGAAACTCCCTTGTCCATAAGAGTATGTTTCTTGAACTATCAAGTCGCTCCGAGTCTTGAGTTGATGAGTTTGGTTGTCTATGATGAGTCATGAGAATTTATGATGAATATTGATGATTTTATGATGATTTATAGGATTTTACTTATGTTTTCATCTCTATAATATTATGAGAAGTATGGATAGTGAAATTTAAGCCTTGTGAGTCTTCAATTTTCCATACGCATGTTTTACGAAATCAAAGATATTATTAAAATTATTGCGTGCACCCCTACATATTCAGTTGCTTATGAGGAGTCATAGTGAATTATGTAACTACTTCCCACGATTTCTGTGTCAGTATAAATCTTACGGAGTTAGGGGTGTGAGTGTATTCGATTGATCAGTGTTGGTATCCTGTGATTCAGTAATGCAGTACCCCAGTTCAGTAGTGAGTTCCGAGGACAGTAAAGTGGTATCTGAGCTGTGGTATCTGGAGTCGTTATAATTGTTATAGTGGTTGTGAACTGTGTATTCATATATGTGTACTCATTCATTATTCTCATGATTATTATGTTGATTAGATGTTCATGCATAAGCCCTTGCATTTAGCCTTCCCTGCTTGCATACTCAGTACATCTTAGTACTGACGCATTCGCGCTATGGTATTCTTTTATTTTAGGGCACCATAGGTTCAGAGGAGTGAAACTTGGAGCATCTTAGAAGTCACTTGTATAGCAGCAGTGGGTGCAGCAGTGAGTCCTCATCATCCGAGGATGTTGTTATTACAGTATTTGATTTTAGTAGACAGAGTTAGTTGGGGGAATTGTCCCTTTAACTCCACAGTTCAGGCAGTGTAGAGGCTTTTCAGACAGATGTATTAGTGTGTGGTTTAAGGTATTGTATATTTCTAGATGTTTGAACCTTATGGAAAGTGTTAGCCAGTTTTCGCATGTATTTTATCATATTATGCAGTGAACAGGTACAGATATTAGAAAAAGGGTTAGCTTGTAGTCCTTCAGGATCATAAGCACCGTGTGGCATTCCGGTTCTCGGGAATCGGGGCATTACACCAAAACACTCTAGGTGTGAAACTTTTTGTTGACGAGGATTTAATACTAATGGTTGGAACCCTTGGGGGGTTTCTCGACACCGTGAGGGACTAGGTCCCTCAACAATCACCAGGAAAACAAACACTAATCATACAGGAAAACAAAAGAAAATGCAAGAAAGGTAAAAAGACACATATTTTTACGTGGAAACCCAGGAAGGAAATGAACCATGGCTTGCCCTCAGAAACACCAAATAAATCTACTATAATCAACCTCCTGATTACAATCTAGATTTTAGCCGACCTCTAGGCTTCTTTCGCTCAAAGCAACTCCACTACAAGCTCATCTTGGTAACTCTACCAAGGACCCTCTATACGGTGTTTAACTCTAATAAGCAACTAGCTTAGGCAACTCTACCTAAGCAATCTCTACTCAAACAGAAAAATACTTCTCATATAGCATGAGTAGTTTAGTACAAAATCAACTCTCAAGAATACTTACTCACTCTTTAAGCATATTACAAAGATAAGAACATGATAAATGCTTGAGCAATCTTGAAATGGAGTTTTTGCTGCGTCTTTTTACTCTTTAAGATTTTACAAAAACTATTTGATGAAGAGGCATCTCTTTTCTTTTATAGATGAGTGATTATTAGGGCTTGAAAGATCATTGGCCCAGTTGTCCTAATTAGTACAAAATAACATCTGTAAGTTTGTTTCAAAAGAGGACAAAAATATGCAAACAACGCATGCCAGTTGGTTTGTATCTCGCACATTCAGGGATGTGCTCCCTTGAAGTTAGCTTCTAATAATTGAAACTGTATATAAAAATAATGCAAGTATGTAAGCTAAGTCGATAGTGGTAGAAATGTACTTGTCTATTGAACAATGCAAGAGCAACAAAGGAAAATATAACTCAAAAATAAGAGAAATGCACTAAGTACAACCTAACTAGGCCCTCGTAAGCCCAAAAGGCATACACAAGAGTGAAATTAACCCTACAAAGCCCCCATAAGATGATGGGTGCAAAAACGAGGAAACTAAGATAGAAAACATAATTATCCTATAACTAAGTCAATCGCAAGTAACCTTTTGATCCTAAATCCATGATGAATAATCTTTGTATATATTGGCTTTAACCAAAATCAATGGATAATATTGATAGGACAAACATGGAATTCAAATTGAAAATAGTGGTTAAAAAGAGGATACATAAGTCACATAAAAAAACTCATTACCACTACCAAAAATCCTAGTAACAGCCATAACAAATACCAGAACACACCAACCATAATCATAAAAAGATGTCGAACTAAAACTAAAACTTATAGAAACCATATTGCATCAAAAAATAAGTGATCCCATATGCAGCCATCTTAAACCGTAAACTAAAATCACACACCTATTAGACCTTATAAATAGTAACCAGACTATACGTATAACTGATGCCAGTATTTTGCCATAACTCATAACAATAATAATAATAAATCATATGTCAGACTTGAATTAGATTTGAAATATATTTACATAAATATAAGCGGTCACGACCCGAACCAAGACCTAGTCATGACGAATATCTCAAGCCCACCATAGACAGGAGACCACCCCCTTAGATAAACCACAAGAGCACAATAATGATAGTAATAAAGAAAATAGTGAAAAGAAAACTAGGCATGATGATAAGGTGATTGATGATCCAAATAAAGACTAAGAGTCAAAACCAATATCCAAATCAACACCATGTCCACAAAAGCCTCTAAAACCTAAATGTCGTATTAGTTTGTGACATTCCCCTAGCTATAGACAAGAAGGATAAAAAATAAGATACTAAGAGAACATAAGAAAACTATAGAAATGACAGGCCTTTCAGAAAATGGAAGTTCACCACTTCAAAGTTGAAAGCCAATGAACCGGATCACCTAACATTGCACATGGCAAACAGAAAACACCTAGGACCCTACATCATGAAATAATATAGTGTACGAAAATGTTTAGAGTGGTGAGATCTACTATGTATCTCAGGGAATGGTTAAGGTAATTCTGTGTCAAAACAAACCAAAACTCTATGTACATGTTCACATACATATATATATATAGAATGTCGGGATAAGGTACTGATTTTAAGCGTGAGATTTAAAACCATTAACCTTGACTGTATAACTCTAACCATCCTAAGGGTACCCATGAGCTATATGGCTTCAACTCTCCCTACTGAAAGGCTCCGACATATGTTAGATGGATGAACCAAGGAAATCTGATAAAGGGAAAGGGGATCCATGACCCCCGTCATTCCAAAATATATATAATGTATGAATTATACATATAGCCATAAAGATCCCCCATGCCGACAAAGGTGGTTTCCAATATCGGTCACCCCGGGACCTCCACCTTCCATGAAAAGCTACACAAACCCTTTAAGCCCAAACTAAAACCATTTACACATATTCCCATCCATTAACCAAGGAGTCTTTCAATTAGACATTTACCATTAGTAGGATCCTACCAAATAGATTTTAAGCTTACAAGCCAATTCCATTATGCCATTCAAAAACCAATTGGCCATATTGACTCCAAATTTTCCAATTTAAAATCAATCCATGACCACCAAGTCCTTTCAAAACAAAACTATGTTCCATTAACTTTTTATGCAATTGAAGGTTTCAAAAGTGAAGTAGATTATGTATATATTCATGTTTCAAACCCAATTTTACAAGTTGGATTGAGGTTAAATTCCAAATCATTAAACCATAAAATTTAGGAAAACCCCTATTCCCCATTCCAATTCCTACACCCATGCATTTATTTAGTTCAAAATCATGAGAATAAAGCATAATATATAAATTAAAAACCATGGGAACTCAAGATATGAAACAACCATTCCAAATCCGTCAACTCATACTCCAAACCTAACAACTAACCACTAGGATTATTATTAAACACATGCTTTTGTATAAAATTAATTTAGAGAAGAGATACAAGCTAGTATACTAAAGAAATTTAGAGAGAAAACCACAATTTGAACCTTATGTGCTTAGATCTTAAAAACCTTAGCTTGTTCTTAATTTGGGATTTTCTTTAGAGGAAAAGAAATTTTTATATTTTAATAAGAGATGGAAATAGGGCCAAATGAAGGGTTTTAAGTCGTGGTACCAGTGGGATAAGAGGAAAAAACCACAATGCCCTTAATGAAATAAGCAACCTTATTGGTTAGACAATGAGAGGAACTATACGACTTGTTAAAACTGACTACGACTCATCACCTGGATCTTACTCAAGATAATGATGGAAAAATTAAAATAATTTTAGAGGCTAAAAACCTTGGGTGTTACATTAACCCACCCCACCTCTTTCGCTTCCCAAGTAGCTACTTCCACCTTCTGATACCTCCAAAGCACTTTCATGAAATCCACATCCTTAGTATTCAATTTACAGACTTTTCTACCTAAGATCTCAGCTGATACTTTCTTAGAAGACAAGGAATCTGAGATACCAACATCTTCCACAAGAAGAATCAATGAAGTATCACCCATACACTTCTTCAATATCGACATATAGAATACCAGATGAATAGAACCCAAACTCATAGGAAAATCCAATTTATAAGCAATATTCCCAACTCTTCTTAAAATATAAAATGGACAAACATAGCAGGGACTGAGTTTTCCCTTCTTCCCAAATCTCATCACTTCTTTCATAGGGGAAACCTTTAAAAATACCTAACCACTTACTTAAAACTTAACTCCCTTTTCCTCACATTTGCATAAAAGTTTTGGCGACTCTGGGCAGTCTTATGCCTTTCTCTAATCACCTTCACCTACTCCATGCCTTGGTGAACCAAGTTATATCCAAACAACCTAATCTCACCAACCTCAAACCACCAAATAGGATACCTACATCTACTATAATAAAGATCCTCAAAAGGAGTCATTTCAATGCTAGATTAATAACTATTATTGTACAAAAATTCACTGAGAGGAAAGTTATTCTCCTAACTACCTCATAAATTAATCACACTAACCCTTAGCATATCCTCCAAAGTCTAAATAGTCTATTCCGCTTGCCTATCCAATTGTGGTTGGAAAACACTGCTAAGGTATACCTGCGTACCCAAACCTTCTGAAATAAATGTGAAAAGTGAGAAGAAAATTGTGTACCCCGATTTGAAATAATATAAATTGGTGCCCCATGGAACTTTATGATATTTTAAATAAACTAACAAATAATAGAAGTACGATTATGTAGTTGGACTTATGAGGGAGTATGTTAGATCCGAGACTTGGTGTGTGCAAATAAAGTGCAAAAGAGAACCTACATGGACACCAAAACCATTCATGCATAGCACTCCAAGGGTACCTATTGAAGCAATTGACTAAGGGGTCATTTTGGAGATTTCACACTTTATTTGTAACCAACTATAAATAAAAATAATGTAGTCTTTTAGTGATCAGATTTTGATGAATATTATCAGTGTATAAAACTTGAAAAATTTCCTCTCTAAGGAGAGAAGAACACCAACCCAAAACTAGGGTGATACAAGCATGGATTTCACTTGTGTTGCATTAAAGGATTGGAAAAGTAGGTGCTTGGGGAGATTGATGTTCCTCATGTGTCCACGTAAGAGTGACAGTGTTGTAATTACATGTATTTAGGGTATTAGTGTCGGATATACACTTAGGTTCTTAGTTATTATAGTAATCTATGTCACACTACCTATCTTTACATTTTGTTATTGTCATCTTGTTGTTGTGTAGTGGACTATTTTGTGTCCTTTGTTGAATCTGAAAACATGTGTAATTATTGTTCATCTTGTTAATCACATTTTGCATATTTTTTTGTGATATATATACACCATTGTATTTTGTATTCTTCTCGTTAATAGCGAATTCGAAAGTGGTCACCAAAAGAGGTCCTCGATTTCTTGACTAGTGGACTGATTTTGGTGTTTGTTTCATGTTTTCTTATCTTTATTGTATTATTTGGTATCAGATAATGGCTAGATATTGTTCATACAAGATCAATCTTGGGATTTCTTGTTAGAAAATTCAAAAATAAAATGTTGAAAACCTGAAAAATCAAGAAAGAAGCAAATCTGTTCATTTTGTGTTCTTGGCCAAGAATTGTGTTCTTATTGTGTCTTGGCCAAGAATTTTCTTGTTTTATTTTATAGATATTGGTGTTTTTGTCTTGTTTTTTTTGTTTCTAAGTGTTGGTTTTCTTGTTCATTATCACTTTAAGTTTATATCTAAATCATGACCTTTGAATATTGATGTTGTTGTTGTGAACATACTTGGCCGTGTGTTGGTGGAATTGTGTTGTAGATTGGAGTTGTTCATTTGAATTTTTGTTGTTCTTGAAGAAGTTTCTATTGTGTTCTTGAATATTGTTGTGGTGTTCATCTTGTTCTTCATCTATTCTTACTAGTTAACATACAATGTAAAATAGATCTAAAAGTTATAAGACCAAAGTTGTAAAGTTGTTTGAGAGAAGACTTACACACCTCATTTTTTTAGACTTGACCACCACTTTTCCTTTAATCAATGGGACATTGTCTTGTTGGAATAGTAAAGTTGAATTAGGACCTAGTCTTGTGGAACTAGTGAAGTCATATCCCACTTTTTAAGTTTGAAAGTTGAAAAAGACTAGAAGACTTTTACTTTTCCTCCAAAACCAATTATCACCCATTCCAATTTGTGTGCAGATTAAAATTTTAGATTTATGACTAAGATTTGTGTAGGACCCTGACCAATTATGTGGCTACCACATCATCATGTTTCTACTTTTCAAGCTACATAATTAAGCTCAAATTTTAGAATTATTATTTTTATTTTATTGTTTCTTAGTTCATTTGTTGGTTCGAATACTAATTGACAATCTAGTAAACTCCTACTAGATTGTAAATTAGTTTTGTGTCTGTTTGTTCGCATTAACATTCTTTGTGTATTTTTCTCTTTTGTGAATTCATTGTTAGTTCTTGACTAAATTCCTACAAGATTTCATTTGAGTTTCAAACAAATATCTATTTTGGACAAGAGTAGACTCAACCCTTCATCACTCATGAAGTACAAGCCAAATTTTCAATACTTTTGAAACCAAGTGTGAGGTAAAAATCGAGAGTTAGTATGGAGAGGAATTTTGAGATAACATTGTTTGTTTTGGTTAGTGTCTTTTCTTAGGTACCATGGAAAATAATTCTTTGATGTCCACGTTCGATAGTCTTAAAGTAAATAGTGAAAGTTTCCTACAAAAACTTGAAGAGCTACATCGATTGATATCCATACTTAAGCCACCCAATCCAACTCCATTTAATCAAAGACTCACTTGTGTTAATTTCTTACAAAGGTATAAAGTGGGATGCCCGAACATACGTCAAGGTGAAGGCCGTATCTCATAAGAGCTACAAGGTAAAAATTCTATCTGCTACATTCCTATAGACTTAGAATATAATGATGTGGCCAGTAGTAGCCAAGTGGATGTAGTTGGCGGGTTGCCTAAATGGGAATTTCAAGAGTTGAACCTTTGTGATACTCTTGATATTTCTAGTTTGCATAAAGATGCAATTCTTGTTGTAAGCAATCAAGAACTAGTTGATCCTATAGATGACAAAATTGATTCTTCTCATAAGAATGAATTGACACTACCTAGTGCTAGAACTTGTAACTTGAATAAGGTCCTAATACCTAGTGATGAGAGCGTTCACACACTAGTTGATCTTTGTGAAAACTAAGGTGAGTCTACGTTGGTGTGTGAGTTGACAACAACTAGTGCGGATGTGAATGAGGATCAACCCACTTACGAATGTAGTCCATTACTGAAGCATATGTGTTGTATGTTTGATAAGTCTTAAGTTAGTGATGATGTTGATAGAGTTGATCATGGGATTGGAGATTATTCTTTGAACATGTTGTATAATGAAAGCCATATTGATAGCTTTGCTCAAAGAAACCAAGAAAAGGCACAATTGGGTGAAGGTGACCTTGAATTGCTTAAATATATAGGAAACCCGAATTGTGATTGTTCTTGTGAAAATATTTTTGTTTGCGATCCCTTTGCTGCTCATGGTGATTTGTATCTATATGGGGATTACTCTCTTGAAAGAGATAGTGGTTCATGCTTACAAATGCCATCTACTCCTTCTTCATCTATTTGCTATGTTGAGCATTCTAATAACAATGAACTTGAAATTAGTAAGTACTTGCCTGAGGACACCATAGTTGGATTTAACTCGTGTGACACCTTTCCTTACTCTCTTTGTGCTCATGATATTTTCCATAGTGATATAGAGGGTATGCCTAATTTTGAGGGTGAAACGTTAAGGGAAAGTAAGTTTTACCAAAAACCATGGCCATGGCTATTTCTCCCATTTGATCCCGGTACCATCTTAGGGTGGGAAAGGATTACGCTCGGCCTATTTTCCTTTTGTATTGATGCTTTCCCGAGCTACCTCCTTTGTAGTATTTATACTAATCTTTTTATGATTAAAACAAAGGAATTGTGGCTATACTTTAAGTTTGTTCCGCCTTGATATGGCCTGTTGATGTGTAAATTTTTTCTAACCCTAATACCTCATGTCATGAGGATGTGTGCTTGTTCGTCTTCTCTTGATTTGGCAAGGTACAAATTTGAGGTCGAATCCTTTTTAAGAAGGAAAGGATGATACGAGTACGATCATGTAGGCAGACTTATGAGGGTGTATGTTATACCCGAGACTTGGTGTGTGCAAATGAAGTACAAAGAATCACCTAAATGGACACCAAAACCGTCCATGCATAGCACTCCAATGGCACCTATTGAAGCATTTGACTAAGGGATCATTTTGGAGATTTCACACTTTATTTGTAACCTACTATAAATAGACTAATGTAGTCTTTTAGTGATCAGATTTTGATGAATATTATGAGTGTATAATACTTTAAGCATTTCCTCTCTTAGGTGAGAAGACCACCAACCCAAAACTAGGGTGATACAAGTGTGGATTTCCCTTGTGTTGCATTCAAGGCTTGGAAACGTAGGTGCTTAGGGAGATTCGCTTCCTTTTTGTGTCCATGTAAGAGTGTCAGTGTTGTTAGTACATGTATTAAGGGTCTTAGTGTTGGATCTACACTTAGGTTCTTAGTTATTGTAGTAATCTATGTCACACTACCTATCTTTACATTTTGTTGTTGTTGTGTAGTGGACTGTTTTGGGTCCTTCGTTGAATCTGAAAACTTGTGTTATTATTGTACATCTTGTTAATCACATTTTGTATCTATTTTGGTGATATATATATATATACACCGTTGTATCTTGTATTCTTCTCATTGATAACGAATCCCAGAGTGGTCATCAAAAGAGGTCCTCGATTTCTTGACTAGTGGACTGATTTTGGTGTTTGTTTCGTGTTTCCTTGTCTTTCTTGTATCACATAATCCTCTCCAGAGTAAGTAGTCCTCATAGATAAGAAGTGACCAGACTTAGTCATCCTTTCCATGATGACCCAGATGGAATCATATTGACTGTAAGACCGTGAAAGACCCATAATGAAATCTAGATCATCTCATATTTCCACATAGGCAACTCTATCTTTTGAGAGATGCCCCCAGGCCTCAAGTCCTCAACCTTGACTTTCTTAAAAACCATACATTTAGCCAAATTCCTTATCATATTATTCCACTATTACATCTGCATCAAATTATGATACATTTTGATCGAACCCGAACAAACTTTATACCTTCCCTTATGAGCCTCAGTTAAAATCCTTTCTCGTATCCCATCAACATAAGGAACAACCAACCTACCTTGATACCTACCATCTATACTAATTTAAAATTCCATCACCTTTTTCTAACCTACTTCATCCTTAATCTGTAAAATTTTGGGATCCAAAACATGCTTCTGCTTGACCTTGACAATAAGAGAAGACAAGCATTTCTTAAACAATCTTACCTCCATCCTTCGAATACAAGATGTAGACACCCAAGTTAGTTAATCAGTGAATAAAATTCACCAACCCTATCTTTTCCCCATCCACATGAGATAAGATCTCTATGGACAACCTCCTAAGAGCATCAGCAATAACGTTAGCTTTACCAGGATGATAATGAAGGCTCATGTCATAATCCTTACATAATTTAAGCCACTTCTTCTACCTAAGATCCAACTCCATTTGACTAAACACATACTGCAAGATTTTATGATCTGAGTAGATATCTACATATACCCCATACAAGTAATGACATCAAATATTTAAAGCAAAAATCACAACCAAAAATACCATGTTGTGTGTCAGATAATTCCTCACATAAACCTTAAGTTGTCTGGAAGCATAGTCCACAACCTTACCATGATGTATCAAAACAAAACCAGAAGCAAATTTCCCCATCCTAGATCTTTAGCTAGAAACAAACTCTGGGGCATAACGAGACAACTGCTGAAATTTCAAGGCATGCTCTTTCACACTGATCTCACCCTGCTTCAGATTCACAAACTCCTCAGCCTTAGCTTCCCTCAACTCCTAAGAAAATAAATGATCATGAATGGCATCCAAAAACTCCTCCCATAATGTCTCCTCAGCATTATTACACCTCAATTGCTCCCACTCCTTATACCACTAATAAGTTACACCTTTCAGCTGATATGCAGTAAAATCCACACCCTCTATATTAGTAGCATGCATAACACTAAAAATATTCTCTATCTAACAAACCCCTGAGGATCCTTCTCAACCTTAGATCCAGTAAAGGTTGGGGAATTCAGCCTTGTGAACTATCCAACCCGAGTGACCTCATACAAAGGAGCAACAAAACCAACACAATCTCACTAACGAGACTGAGATGTCACCAACTAAGTAAGAAAATAAATAGATCAACAGAACTCCACATTAGAATTATCCCTTTGAGATGATTGATCATAAACATCACTATCCCAAGAAGCTTGAGAAGGACTAGTGGGGATAGGTATAACTCCATGTGGGTAGTAAAATTAGGTGAAAGGACCGTAGACTGGGTCTTCACTCCATAGATAGGGTGAGTTTTAACCGCAATGTCCTCAGGTAGGACAGAGCATCTAGAAAAGTTTCTACAAACATCATATCTTCAAGGAGGCATGATCTGAAATACGGGTAAGCCAGGAGTTAGACAACTTTATGACACTAGACTTTATAGCCCAAAAATAAAACACCAGAAAAGGAAAACATTCCTAAATGCCTTATAGCCTACTCTATATAAGTCTGGTGTGCTACATACCCATAAAAATAAATCTACTTGACACAGTTTTATGGATACCTAACCGTCCTGAACCATGCTTTGATACCATGCTTGTCACGATAGACCAGAGATTACCCACTTAGTCTAACATAAAGAGCACATTAATGATACTAATAAGAAAAATATTGGAAGCAAACCAAACATGATGATAAGGTGATTAAATAAGCCAAATAAATATTAAGATACAAAAAAATATCTAAACACACACTTTGTCCACAAAAGCCTCTAAAATAAAATACCGTATCATGTCGGGACATGCCCCCAACCATAGCCAAAAAGGATCCAAAATAAGATACTAAGAGAACATAAGGAAATTAATGAAATAATCAGCTTTCTAAAAGATAGAAGCTCACCACTTCAAAGAAGATCAAATAAAGAACTAGATTACCTAACAATGCATACAGTAAGCAGAAAACTGCTAGAACCCCATATCATGAAATAACATTGTGTCCAAGGAAAGTTAATAGGGTGAGCGCAAGCATGTAACTTAGGGAAGGGATAAAATAATTCCATGTAAAATTAAATAAAAACTCTATGGATATGTTCACACACATATATATAAAAGATATTAGGATAGGGTATTGGGTTAAGCATGAGATTTAAAAACATTAATATGGACTGTGTAGCTCTAACTATACTAAGGGCACCAATGGGCTATATGGGTTCAGTTCTCTCGACTGAAACCTTAGTATGTGTTAGTTGCATGGATTGAGGAAATTCAAGGAAGGGCTAGAGGATCCACGACCATTGCCATTTCATAATATATATAAAGTGTGAACTATGCACACAGACATAAAGACCCCACATGCTGACAAACATAGTTTTTAGTATCGGTCCCCCCAGGACCTCCACCTTCAATGACGAGCTACACAACACGCTTCAAGCCTAAATTAAAACCATTTACACAAATTTCCATCCATTAAATAAGAAGTCTTTTAATTAGGCATTTACCATTGGTATCATTAAACCAAATAAAGTTTAAGCTTTCAAGATAATTCCATTATGCCATTGAAAAACCAATTAGCCAAATTGACTCCAAAGTTTCCAATTTTAAACCAATCAATGACCACCAATGCCTTTTAAATCCAGATTATATTCCATTAACCTTTTAAGCAATTCAAGGTTTCAAAAGAAAAGTACACTATGTATATATCCATGTTTCATTACCAATTTCACATGTTGGGTTAAGGTTAAAGTCAATTCTAAACCATTAAACCATAAAATTTAGGGAAACATATGCTCCCTATTCCAATTCCCACACCCATGCTTTTTTTAGTTCAAAATCTTGAGAATAAAGCATAATCAACCAATTCAATACCATGGGACTTGAATTCATGTAACAACTACTCCAAATCCCTCAACCCATATTCCAAACCCAATAATTTAACCACATTGATAAAGTTAAACATATTATTTTATATAAAATTAATATAGGGAAGCGATACATGATTGGATACTAAAGAAATTTGGAGAAGAAAACAACAATTTGAACCCTAGGTGCTCAATCCTTAGACACCCTAGCTTGCTCTTAATTTTTGATTTATTTTGATTGGTTAAGTAATGTTTATGTTTTGATAAGAGATGACAATAGGGAAAAAGGAAGGGTTTTAAGTTATGGGAATAGTGAGATAAGACAAAGCGACCAAAATGATCTTAAGAAAATAAGCAAGAAATATATTGCCCAGTCATTATAAGTCCGGTAACGACTCATGATGACTGGTTACGAGTCGATAGTAAGACTCATAACCTGAGCCCCAAACTTTGTCCCCTTACTATTAAGGTCACAAGTCATACCATACGACTCATTACCTTACCTTAAAAATCGTGAGGGTCATATCATGACCCCAAAAGAAACACTGGACAATCTTATTGGCTAGATTATGAGTGGAACTATACAACTCATTTAGAGTGACTACAACTTATCACCTGAGTTGTACTTCGGATAGTGATAGAAAAACTAAGAAATTTTCAAAGGTCAAAAAGCTAGGGTATTACATATGCATAACCAACTAACAAAAAGAAACTCAAGGGTTCTAATCCTATCTCTGAATCGTAAAGTCAAAAGAATGAATCTCAAGTTGATAAATAAACTAAGGAAAGATAGATCTCAAATACTAGTTCAAAGAGGTGAGGTCTAAAGTCAATTGCTACTATATTCGAGAAAAGAAGTTATAATAGGCTAATAATCAAGTCCAAGTCAATCTCAACCCAAGATAATAGCCTAAACTAGTAGCTAAGAGTCTAACTAAGCCTTAAAAGGAACTTAATGCAAAGTATACTACATAAAGAGTGTAGTGAGGACTATTTTGGGGTACTAATATTAAAACCTAGGCTAGAACCTAGCTGAATCTAGTCTAAAAGTTCCCCACTCACATCTCTAGGTACTAATAACACTAATTCAAGCCTAAAAGGATCATACTATACTATGTTTAGGCTCGAAATATACCAAGATGGGGCCCTAACTTGCTTAATAAGGCATAAAAGTACTAAAATGTTGCCATACTAAAAGTACCTTCCCAAAACTAGCACAAAAGTACACAAATACCAAAAGAAAGCTCAATCTAAAAGTAGGCTAAACCTAGCCAACTTGGAGGTCATCGAATCCTTTAAATCAAAGTGTTCCACTTTTGAGAGACCTCCAAGAGTTTTTGCGCTACTAAAATAATGATATAAGTATCAAGATGAGAAAAATGATATCCATATTTTATATAAACATTTTATGTTATAAATTAAACTAAAAGTGCCATACAGGGCCCACTTACGATGTTGCATATTAAAACCAACACAACATCCCATGTAGCTCAAGGATCAATTTCCATAAAAATGTAACCAATTCCAAGCTCAACATAGCCTCAAACTAGTTCTAAAAAAAATCAAATATAAATAACTCAAAATGGAGAATTAATTGAGAAATTAAGTAAAAGCTTATAGGAATTCAAAGATATTAGGCCCATAAACACATTTAGAAGCTATTCCCAGTTTAACTATACGATTCTCTCATAATTTACAAGTTTATTTATGCTACAATTGAAATAGTGCTGAGAAAAATATGAAAGAAAATAAAGAAGGAAGTTTATATATAGCTAGGGGTCCCTTCTTTGTGAACTCAAGACTCCTATCACAAACGTGTGTATCATCCCATATAGACCTTTACAAATGTAATTAGCTTACCATATTTGTAAAGAAAAAGGTTGGACCAGCCTAATTGGTCTTGTCATAGTAAATATGAAAGCTAGCCTATGAATGTGGAGCTAAAAAATTTTGACCCTTGAGAATGCAGGAAAGGCATCATGAACACAAAGTTCTTTTTGGCCAAAACTAGGTGCTAATGCATCAACAACTTTGGCAAGTTGCAAATAAACTAATTGGTCCCTCAAGATTTATTTGGAAGCATGGGAACACAAATAAACTATGTAACCTTACTATATTCATCATTCTTGACTAATGACGCCATTAATATTTCCATATGAGTTTATTTTTATCCCACACCCCTAACAATCATTTTTCCCAAATTCCATCCAATACCCAAAATGAGTTTTTCCTAGTAAACACCCAAAATTAGTTCAAAAGTCTCAAAACACAGAAAAAAGGTCCCCTAGCCTAAAATCAATATTCAAGAGTTGTTGAGACTATTAGAAATAGCATTGGAGGCTGTTTACCTAAGGTTTTGGCCTGAGATCCATTTTATAACTTGTAAATCTCATAAATAGGGAAATGACCCTAAAAAGCAAATGTCTACTCGATAACTGAATTTTTAGTCCGACCAAGTCATAAATGACCTAGGGCAGATATAGGAAATCTCTAAACAAAAATAATAAAACTAAATTGGAGGATCATTTGACATACATTTATTCATGTCCATTGAGTATTGTTTACAATTATGTGTTATGATACAAATTATTGTTGAAAATGTCTAAGTGTAAACTTGTGTAGTGTGAGACTATCATTTTTCTTATGTGTAGTGCTATAAATGTGTTGATGTCTCTAATTACTTATTTTTTTATTATCATTATTGCTCATATTTGATAACTTATTTGCATATTGTTGAGTTTAGTTTTCCTAGGATGCCTACCCATACTTGTTGATGTGCTATTACTACCTATACTCTTATTTTTATTGAGTGTAGAGCATGTTATTGCATTTGATATGGAACCTCAACTTTATCAAATAGTTTCAAATTCTGATTTGAGAGTAAGCACCATCATCAAACAACCTTTGGATCTTCTTAACATGATTCATATCCCTTGTTCATGGACTAAGACATTCATTTATTTATTTCTTTGCTCTGGATATTTATTTAGCTTTAAGACTTGATTTATTTTTGATGTTCTTGTCTGATGATTTCAGGTCTCGGGGATGAAATAAATAAAGGCTTTGAGACTATATTATTTTGTGAATATTGATGTTGGTTTGACAGTTTATTTATTTAATAAATGAAGCCCTTTTAGATCTTGTTTAAACATGATGTTAATATAAAGTGAATATGAATGTAAAACTTGAGTTAGTAAGGGTTTATTTAGTATGGTTCACCCACATTAGGTTATGATGGGTGCAACTATAATTGATTGGTACATGACAGTAGCGATTCCCATCCAATAAAATTTCCAGTTCTTAAATAATAAAACATAAGATATCTTATTATATATCTACCCATCAAAATAAATACTTATATCTATTTCTTATTTACAAAAAATGGTCTGCCAACCAGAGGACTTATAGTTCAAGAATAAATTTAAATTATTTATTGCATTATCTGCATAGAAAAAAGAAATTATTTAATTAATATGTTATTAACTAGCCAACTCGAGGAGTGTGGAATTAATTGTTACTTTGACATAATGATGTTAAACTAAACTCTGAATATAAAAATAACCTGCCAATGAAAGACTACATTAGATGGAGATATTTAAGGAATTTTTATACAGATACAATTGGTAAGAGTACCAATCTCTAAAATATGTGTGAGTAATGGCCTTCCAACTAGAGGGATCGTATAAATTGTTTAGGGATTCCTTTAATCCACTAAAAAAATAGAGATTTCTTACATCAATAATGAGGGTATATGGTAATTAGTGAAATATTATTTAGATAAAATTTCAGTCTTTGTGATACATGTAAATATGTTCTTGCATTTTTTCTTTAACTTTTGTACTTTTAATTTCACAATATATATGCTATATTCGTACATGGAAAACATGATGCCAATAAATTAGTATGACTAAACTGTGATGACTGAAATATTAACTTGAGAATTTTCTCATATAGGAAAACCTAACTAACGTGGTAAATAAGTTTGACAATATGGTCCCATTTGAAGATAATGCTAGGCAATAAGAATTTATTAAATGTACTTGGAAGAATGTGTTCTATCCATATGCATTATTTTTTTTTCTTCTATGATTTCTAAACTCTAGATAAAATAATGAGATTTGGATTGAAAATAAATTGTTTAATGTCTTGAAAAAATGTTTAATTGGTGTAAGGTACACAAAGTAAAATAGTTAGATACTAGCTACCTAAATCTAAGACTTTATTTAAATCCATGCTGACTTTGAATTCTTTAATTCAACACGTATCAGTAATATTATTGATATTATTTAAGATCTTTAGAATTTGAGGTAGAAATTGAGAATAGAATTTCTCAAGATTTGATCTTCCTGTCACTTTTCAAATTTGATATAGAATGTTTTACAACTGAAAGAGGAAAGGACACCTGAAGAGAATTGGCAATTCTAAAGGACAAGAAACAAGGTATTTCAATGAAAATTACCTTCATGATTTGTTTTTACCATTATCAATTCTTCACTATTGGTATTAGATACCAATAGTAACTATAAGATCTACAATATGTTGAAAGAAGGTTAAAAAAAAAAAACTATACAAGTTCAATATGGTGCAAGAGTTGCAACATTAATTGTATGATTAATTTCTCATGTAAAGCCTACAAGCAAAATACTAATGTTGAAAGATCCTTATTATATTACAAAATTTGTTTCGAACATTATTTCTACATTGTGTTAGATAAGAAAGGTTGTCACATTATTTTTTGTACTAGTATATACATGATTTTTCATAATGACGAATTATATGTGAACAACTATTTCCAATATAGTGTCTTATATGATGTGAATGCTAATTCAATTATGCATGTTTCAAGTCTTAAGAGGAAAATAGATAAACAAGTAAATCATATAAACCTTGTCATGGTATGCTTTGTCATATTGAAAAGAAGATATTTAACAAGTTGTACAAAGAAAGTTACCTTGAAAAATATGATATCCAACTTATAAATCTTATCTCAAACATGAAATGACAAAATCACTAATTATAGAAATTGGAGATAAAGATTTTTAATTATTGGAAGTAATTCATAGTGAAGTTTTGTTTGTCTATGTGAATTCAAGATAAAGGTAAATATTGTTAATATATCACCTTCATTATTTAAATATTAACATGTATCTTAGAAACACAAATCTAAATCGCTTGAAAAGTTCAAAAGATTTCATACTAAATTTGAAAGTAAACTTGTAAAAGTATCAAGATACTAAAGGTTGATAGATGTGAAGAATATCTTATTGATTATTTACTAAATATATCAAAGAGAATGATATTATCTCATGGTAAACACCATCAGCAACACCATAACAAAATGGTGTATCCGAAGATGAAATAAAATCATATTAGATATGATAATATCCTTATTGAGATCAGTGATCTTTCAATAATCTTATGGGAATATGATTTAGAAGCAACAATATACTTAAGTAATAAAGTCCTCACTAAGTCAGTTTCTACAATAGCATATGATATATAGAAGAAACACGAGCCTAACTTTGAAAAGTTAAAGTCTTGAGTTATCCTACACATGTTAAAAATTGCAATCTAATAATTCTGGACTCAATTTTGATAAGTTTGAATTCATTGTATATTCTAAAGAGACTGTGGTCTATGATTTCTATGATTTTTATCACCCCTCTAATCATAAACAATTCATGAAAAGTACAACAATCCATTTTAGAGAAGGAGTTTCTTTTAGAATAAAGTAAAGGTGCCGAAAGAGAATTTGATGAAGTTCAAGAAATTAATGAATCAACACATAATCAAGCACATGATATGCAAGTTAAGGAACCATTATTAAATGTCTTGAAACTGAAAAGAAAGTTTTCATATTCAATAAAAGTTCAAGAACTAAATGAAGATCATAATAGGTTAATGAACCGATTTTAAACCAAATTGAATAACAACCAAGTTTAAAATAAAAGTAAGTAATATTATTCACAAAAATACTTGGAATGTTATGGACAATATCATACGCCGAATAGATTGGATCTAACGATTAAGATAAAATTATTGATGAGATTGATCATAATGATAATAATAAAAATCATAACAAAGAGGTGAAACAAAGTTTCATTTATGAAGTTGCTAAGTTACAAAAATTTCATTTGTTTAACTTAAGAAAACCTTTTAAAAGTTGAAATGTTCACTTCAACAGGACAATTGAAAAGTTAAATTGTATGAAGATGAACCCCATATGTAAAAAAAGTTAGTGGGAGAATATTTATATTTTTAATACCATATGTTGATGATATATTTATCTTATATATTGATATACCAGCATTACAAAATTTGGTTATCTAAATTGTTTTTCACAAAAACTTTAAATAAGTGATTTGTTTATACGGAATAAAGGTCTATAGAGATATATAATCGACAAAGATAGGTAGAAGAAGCCGCTTAATTTTTCATAGAAGACTCATTCACTAAAGCTATTTGAGCAAAGAATTTTTATCATATATAATTAAAAATTGAGAATATAGTACATTAATGATTTACTCTTGTGTAAGTGGGAGATTGTAAGGGATGTAGTGGATATGCCCTAGATCCAATCTCACATGTGATGATTTGAACATATTATTTGATATAAATATATGACATATAATATAATTTTTCATAATTACATCAAATTATTTGATTAATAAGATAAGGTCCCCAATAAATTTTTAGAACTTGACATCATAATGGAGATCATAAAAATGAGAAGTCTTGATTCTTACAACTTAATCTAAAATTCTTATTGATTGCAGAATTAATAATTAGTATATTATCGATCTGGTTTTATCAATATGTATTGGTGGCCTTTTTACATAAAATATTAGTTGATCTCATTAACTAAATCACATGCATAGATATTGTATATGGAGATCAATGAATAATACCAAATAGTTAGAATTAACATAAACTGTCACTAGGATATTATCTTGAAGAATGTAAAGTAAGAGTTTCCTTTGACCAGAGATCATCATAGTAATTAATAGCTTATTTATAATGCTTTGATAACGTACAATCATTTACATATGAAAATGGTTGAAAGGATATTGGATTAGATTAAATTCATGTAGAATTAATGATTGATGCAAGATGGAATATGTTAACTCTTGGTAATGTGCTTAAGATCTATGTTGTCATGTATTATAAATGTCTAATTATGACCTTGGCATGGTAAATTGAATTAGAAAAGAAAATAATTTGTTGAGTCATTCAATAGTCAAATATAATTTGATATGCATACATAGTTGATCACCTATTGGGGTTGGACAGTTAGACCATATCCTAGGCCGATCCGGTGCTATAAAGGCAGAAGGAAATGCTACATTATTCTTCTAACTATTATGAAGAGTAAATTTTATACTTCATGCTATTGAATAATTAAAGAGTTTTTCTAGATGCCAACCTTTATGAGTATATGGATATGATCAAGTTACTACAAGCTTAATTTTAAATCTATGGGGTTGTACACAAATGAGTGTATCCGTTTTTGCTAATAAAAAAATTATTTTACTATTTTTTAATTAAATTAGATAATCTAATTAGTCAAATAAATAAAATATTAGCTAAAATTAAATATTATTATATTCTTTTCTAGTACTTGTCATGATACAAATCCATCGTGAGTGGCATCTAACCTATCCCTCCAGTGGGAGAACCAACTAATCAAAACTACTCAACCCAACACTTGGACAAAATATGGCAAACTATCTATTTTTAATTAAGAAAAATAATGTCTCCAATACTCTAAATGAAATATTAAATGCATAATTAAATGAATACTTAAACTACCAACTAGAATATGAAAGTCATTGTACAAAAATATAATGAATTACAATAAAATGGGTTAAACCCAAAAACAAAGAGAAGCATACAAGTCTGAAACAACTAGATAAGAATGTAGTGAAGAACTAATGGTAGCTTAGAGTATTTAGCTAATCCTTGAGTTTCAATTATATCCATTAAATAACTAAGTAATTGTAATAGTCTTTGGAAAATCCTCTGCACTTTACCAAAAAAATATCATGTATAGTATCTATACAGTAGAAATAATAGTTTACTGGAAGAGTTATCACCCAATCCAAATAAGATATGTGAACAAGAAAACATAACATAGTAAAATATGAATAATCATGAACACCTACCATGTAAATTAACCTAAAGTTTAGGATATTTAATCTTGTTCAACAACACCATAAAATTTAATCAAGTAAAAATTAAAGAGGTAACAACTCAGACCAAGAGCATGACTACTATTAAGAATTCAAGTCAATAAACCATGGCACAAATAATAGTATAGTTACAATGTGTCAATTACAAAAGTAAATAGACTATTAATAGTTATGACAATTATTTGTAATCTAACCCAGACCACTAAAGGATCCTTTTCAACAAAACAATGTTAATATTCATTATCCCTAATATACTAAAAAAACCAATCATAATAATTAATCATATATGTTTTTGAAACATTATAGTTTTTGGATAGTAGAAAATTTCTTAGAATTCTTATCTTTGGACCCAATACGAATTATGGGTATGAGATGTATGTTCAGATACAGATGGTAAGGTCCAGTTATATGCTGACCAGTGTCGGTTAGTGGGATGGATTTCGGTTACTGTAATAGATACAACTTATGGGTTATATAGGTTGGATCTAAGTATGAGTGGCTCACTATAAGTCGTAAGTTAGGGTACGAGTCATACCCAGGACTCGTATGGTAGATAGTGTCTAAATCTTCCTTGGGTGTAATCTGCCAGGGGTATAGATGAAGGATACAGATTGTATGCCAGGGGTTAATGCTAGTATACGAGTGGAAGGTACCACTCGTATAAGAAGGTACAACTTGTGAGGGTCAGTCGTACCCTTGGGATGGGATTTTGTGCAACTTAAGTAGGGTTATTCTGGATATTTCTCAAATTATCCGAATAAGGTCCCATGAACTGTAACCTTCTTGGGAGGTTATTTACAATATTATTCCATTCATTAACACTTAGAAACTCTTCTAAAAACTCTATAATTATCTAAAAAGGTTTTGGGCAAGGAAAGTTAGGGTTTCAACTAGAGGATTGATTTAGGGTTTGTCTTGGTGATTTCTTTTCATCATCATCTTGATTTAAGGCATGTTATCTTTTGTCATTGTGAATTATATCTAAAAGCATTGTTTTATGAATATTTTCATTATGACAATGATTGTATGATATTTGTTTTCAAATATGATTTGGGGGTTTTGATATTAAATGGTTAGTTATAGTTTTCCGTGGTTTTAATTATGGTTTATGTCATTAATGGTGATTTTGGATAATTGGATTGCATGAGAATGGTTTAATGGTAATTGAAATTGATTTTGATTATATTATGCCCCCAATTTGTTTGACAAAATGTATATAAGCATATTTTCATTGCATTGAGTACTTTTAATATAACTCTTACTTGTTTTAAAACTTTGTAAAGGAATTATGCATGGTTTAAATGGCTTGGAAAGGTAAATAGCTAAATGGTTATGTTTTTAGGGTACATGGAATTCCCCAGTTGGTTTAATATGGTAAATGGAAGGGCATTTAAAATTCCCCTTAAACCTATATGTGGTTGGCTCAGGAAAGTACTTGCATGTATGGTCGGTATAATGATACCACTATTAAATGGCCTTTGTTAATAAATGGTAAATGGATTGGTTGGTTGCTTAATAATGGTTTTAATTAGGTAATAATGGTGGGATGTGTAAAAAATACATGGAAGGTGGAGGTCTCGGGGAACCAAAACTGGAAACTCATATTTGCTGATGTGAGGTTGGTGTTAGTGACTGTGGGCAAGATATCATACTATATTTTAGGGGATATACTAGTCATCCTAGGTTTTCTTCACTGGTCATGCGACTTCACGCACTGGGCCCTTTTAACAGTGGGAGCTGAACCCATATAGCTCATGGGTGGTTTAAGAAAGCAAAGCTACATAGCGCAGGAAAAGGTCTTAAGGGCATGCTAAACTCGATCCTCTTTCTTGGAATAGTTATATACATATATATGTATGGTTATTTTCATATGGATGGTTTTACTTGGTTTTATTAATGGCATTATTTTATTCTTATCTTGAGATCATACTAGCGTTTACCCGCTAACCCATCTACTAGAACCGTATACCTATGCTATGTAGGAACCAACCATTCTACTCATCCTATATAGTAATTGTCTTGGGTATCATTATTTAGACTGTAGTGGTGAGCTTCTATCCTTTCAAAAAGCTCCATTTCATGCTATAGATATTTCTAGACACTTTGATTTTATTTTGGATATTGTTTTGGCCACGGTTGGGGGTATGTCCCAAATAGATTTTATTACTCTTTTGGTTAGAGGCTTTGTGGTACTGCTATGGGTTGGAATGAGAGGGATCGATATAGGTGTCAGCCTTAACATTGGTATTCCCATTAAGGTTGGCAGTATAAAACATAATTTCTCACTGTTCCATTGTATTTTAGTTTGGGATTAATTATATTATGTTTTGGATTTTTTAGGGTTATGGCCTGGTTTATGGGTCTTGTTTCATTATTGGTTGGATTGTTGGTATGGTATGGTTGGACTCGATTGTGTTGGTCACAGTTGTGTTAATATCCTAGAATCTTCATATGAGCTATTACACTATTTGGTTGCATGCTTAAAATTTACCCAAATCCGGGCAGGCGGCTAGAGGGTGTGTTAGGTTATAGGGTTGGTAATCGATCCCGTTCGGACTTGGGATGCCTATTACGACAAGGCCCCCAGTTGGGTTGAATCAAGATTGTATTAAAGCCTAGGTTCATAGTCAATTAGGAGTCTACAAAGTATTATCGACTAGAGTCTCTTTTAGGGATGTGTAGAGCGCCACATTCATAAGGAAAAGGCTATAAGGAATTTAGGAATGTTTCACTTAGTATTCAATTTTCAATCTTGGAGTCTTAGTCTTAGTATCTTCTCTAATCCTAGATTGTTCGTCTTTCAAATAATGCCTCATAGATTGAGAACTCAAGGAAATTCTTCTATCCCATTTGGGGGTAAAGTTGAATAGATGCATCTAACTTTTGGGGTTCATCTACGTTGTCAAGGTACTATCCGTAAAAGTTCTTAACTTTTACTAGTTGCTACTAGTCCTTTTTAAGGAGAGGTAACTAATGCAAAATTCCGTTAGTTTATTTATCCTATTGTTCAGATGGTTACTGCTCAGGCTTAGCATGGTGAGACTGGTGCTTTGTCTGCTGAGGCCACAAGGGTTAGTCAATTTATAAGGGTGGTCCTCACACTTTCTAGTTAAGTATTCAAAATTAGTGTTATTTTAGCCTTTGAAATTTCATGTTCTTATTTCATGACCTTTACATCCATAGACTTTTGATAATTATGTTAATATATGACTAGAAAGGTCAATAGGGGTTCCTGGATGAGTTTTGGGTTTTTTGGACCTCATTTAGACTGTGTTTGGAATCCTAAAGTAGTGGAACAATGTGATTTTGGGACACTGCATCGCCTATCTTGTTGGTCAATATTGTTCTGGGACTTCCAGTCAAAAGTACTAATGCTTTGTGCGATAATGGCATGATGCATCAGGTATCGCATCAATGCTGTCGACGCATTGTGTCGACTAGTGCGTCAGCACCCAGTTTCATTCATTAAAACAACCACAACCCCAAGGTTATTTCAGTCTTTTTCCCACCCTTATATAACCCCATAAACATGAGATTCAATCATTTTTTACCCACACATACAATTTTTCTCTTAATTTTCCTCAAGAACAAGTTTAGGGTTTCCAATTGAAGATCCAAATTCAATAAATTGCACCGTCAATTTTCATAAAATCAAGAACTATGGTATGTTAGATGTTGATTCTTTAGTTCCTTCCACCCAATAAGTTGAAGAACCTTTTTCAAATTATAAAGATTGAATATTTATGATTTTCATTATTTATTAGAGTTAAAGTTCTTGTTTATGTGATTGTTGCATTATGATTCATGTTCTAGATTACAAGTTCCAAGCTTTGATTCTTGTATGAGGTGAATTTTACGATATTCATGATAAACTCTTAAAGTTGTAAGTTTATTGATATAGCAATGATAATATAGATGTTGTAATTGTTGTATAACAAAAGCATGATCATCATATGTTGATAAAATGTTCATTTGAATGAGATAGTGCCATTTTAGAGTGTTAGCATGAAATCCCCAATCATGTATAAGTTAATGCATGCCAAATGTTTGTTAAAAGGCCTTAGTGAATGAATTATGATATGTTGCATGCATTCTTATTCATGTGTCATCCTTATTAAATGAATTACGAGACATTTGTATGCATCCCTATACATTCACATGTTTAAGTCTTCCAAGTGCTTGAAGAGATGTCTCACTGATTGTATTGTGAGTGATAGTCCATTTTCTTATTATTTAAGAGTTTTCATGTCTTATATAATTTATGCTATCGAGTCCTGGGGGTATTTAATACCCGATAATTTCACTGTGTGCGTAGAGCCAGTGTCATTTATAGTACTCTCAATCACAAAACAATCAGTAGTATTTACAGCCAGTTACAAAATTAAGTAGAACTCAGTCAGTTACATGACTTAGGTAAATTCAGTAAGCTCAGTATCACTCTAAGTCCAGTTCAGTGTTCAGTTCAGACCTCAGTAATATTCAAGTATTCAGTTTAGAACGTAATAGCATTCAATTAGTTAATAAAATTCAACTGTATTCCATCAGTCAATGGAACTGAGTAATCTCAGTTCAGCTCAGTTAAATAGTATGATCAGTAACAAATTTAGTTCAGTCCAGTACAGTCTAAGAATCACTTTAGAGTCTATTCAGTTAGGAGTAGGATTCAGCATCGAGCGAGGGTAGAGATGATGACTTCCCCATTATTTAGACAGAGTTGTTAGTTGCAGTCCCTGTACTCAAGAACTACATAGCCAGTACAGGATGAGAAGTCACCCGGTAGACTAAGGCTTGGCTACCTCCAAGGAGTTACCCATTAAATTAGGCTTGACTTCTAGTTTAGGGTCACCCATTAGACAGGCTTGACCATAGTAGATGTATTTACCCGTGGCACGGTACTGACACCCTTCTAGCTGGGGTCACAGGTTAGACCCCACTAGTTTATATTTGGGGCGTGTCAGTTAGATGACTACTTTTCACCATCTTAGTTTTAGATTCAATCTTTAGAATAAAAGTTAGTTCAGTGTTACAGAAATCACGACTGTCAGATACAATCACTCAACTTAGTAAAGAACTTAGATTGTTCTAGAGATTTATAGATCACCCGATAGATAGGCTTGATCTCATTTTCAGTAAATCATACTCATTATTAGTAGATTTAGAGATTACCCACTAGATAGGCCTGATCTTAGATACATTTAAACAATATCATTATCGATAAATTCAGAGTACCCATTAGATAGGCTTGGTCTCAGATTGAATTTATCCTTTTCATTATCAATAGATATAGAGGTCACCCACTAGATATTCTTGATCTTAGATTTAAGAGTTATCAAAAATTCAGTATCAATAAACTCAGATAGCAATTATATGTAAACCCATTTATCAGAATTCTAGTTATTAGAACTCAGTATTCAGTGTTACTATAATTTCATTTATAGTTTATGCATTTATGCATGTATGCTCATTCAGTGTACTCACATTATTTAATCAGTATTGTTTATGCATATGAGCCTTTGCATTTAGACTTACCTCATCTACCGTACTAGTACATTCTCTCATATTGACGTATACTTTTCTCTTGTGACATGGTGTTTTATACCATAGGTTCAGAAGCAAAAGATCCAGAGCATCCTTATTAGTTCATCTTCTGCCAGTAGCTGTAGACTTAGGTGTGAGTCCTCATCATTCGAGGATGTTCTATTATTTCATTATATTACTAGATTCAGTATTTTAGTAGATGAAGTTAGTTAGGGCAATTGTCCCATTAACTCCATAGTTCAGACAGTTTAGAGGCTTTTAGACTAGATGTTTAGACAGTTGTATTAGTATTTAATTTTCAGTTGTATTTTAGTTTTTGAACCTTATGGCAAGTATTCCGCCTGTTTTCTTTAATTTTACAGTATATTATTCAGTTATTAGAGCAGGTACCAGATAAGGGTTAGCCTATGGTCCTTTAGGATTATGAGCACTGTGTAGTATATGGGGTACCAGACTCGGGGCATTACAAACTTGGTATCACAGTGTAAGGTTTAATAGTATCCTAGGAAGTCTGAAAGTTGTATCTAAGTAGAGTCTTGTGCATGGATGTGTTGCACGCCACATTTATGTACATGATCGCTATAAGATGTTTTAGGAACAATTTCCCTTCTTTCAGCATTCATGTAATGCGAGTGAGAATGAGCTCTAGTTAAACTCTCAGTCTATTCCATTCTTCTTTTTGTTCATAGAATATGCCTCTTCGCAGAGCTAATGCTCGTAGAAGTGATAACAAGCCACCTCAGACTATAGATCCTCCAAATAAGAATGTGTCACGTGCAGAGTTTCAGGTAGCTTTTCAGATGCTTGCCCAAGCTGTGAAAACTAATGTTCTAGGTAACCGTCAAGCTGTAGCCCCACCTCAGTAAGATAGGGATTTAGCCACAGCCAAAATAGTAAATTTTATGAGAATGAACCAGCCAGAATTCTTTAGGTCTATAGCAAGTGAGGACCCCTAGCTTTATCTTGATGAGGTGAAGAAGATCATGCAAATTATACATGTTTCAAAAGAGTAGAGTGTAGAATTGGCATCCTATAGGTTGAAGGATGTTGGTCATAATTGGGTAGTGATGTGGAAGAAGGGTAGAGGGGAGGATACATCTCCCATGACTTGGAAAATATTTCGGGATGCATTCTTAGACAATTTTTTCCCACTTAAGATGACAGAAGCTAAGGTAGAAGAGTTCATAAACCTAAGGCAAGTCTCTATGATAGTGAAAAAGTGTTTCCTTAAGTTCAATTAGTTGTCTCAGTATATCCTTGAGCAGATGGATGACCCTAGGTCAAGTTTGAGTAAGTTTGTGACCGATATGTCTGGGTTGGTGGTTCAGAAGTATAGGACTGCTATGCTCAATAGGGAAATGGATCTTTCTAGGCTGATAATGCATGCTCAGCAGATTGAGGCAGAGAAATCTAAGAAAAGAGAGAGTGAATAAGAAAGCCAGAACAGGTAGTTTTAGTTTTTCTTAGCCAGGGTCACAGGGTTGTAACCGTTCTCAGCTAGGTGCATGTAGAGTTTTATGAAGAGTGTGCTAAGAATCACCTACCATGTATAGCAGGTAGCGGGGTATGTTTTGCATGGGGTAAGCCAGGCCACAGGCTGCGGGAGTGTATAATTATGGCTCAGAGGGGTAGAGATTTATGTCAGCAGGCTACTACTTCCAGTACCACTAGTGGTCAGCATCAGAACAAATTTTATGCACTCTAGACTCACCATGATCAGGGAAGATTCCCTAACATATATTCGGGTACGTTATAAGTCCTTTATCTTCATAATATGTATTGTTATATCCTTTGCTCCCATTTGAGCTTAAGTTTTTAGCATGAGCCAATCAGTAAAGCCAGCAATTCAGTTTAACAGTCAGGCATTCAAATTCGTACAGTTTGTTTTCACATCTTTCCATCTAATCATACTATCAGGAATCTCAAGAATGTGACTATTTTAAGATAGAAAGACCTAGTAGTTGCAAGATCAACTTTATTCATGAGTCATGCATTAGTTTTAGATCGCAAATGTTTAGTTACGATTCTTTTCATAGGTGCCCTGTGCATCGCCCCAGTATCTCAGTAAAGTAAGCATTCTTAGACGAACATTGCGTCCCAAGTAAGTGATACCCTGTATGGCTCCCCGATGTTTTCATGTCCTTAAACCCATTTAGTTGCATGTTGAAATTTTCCTTACAAAGTTAGTATCAGTTAACATTGCATATTCAGTCATACATTCATGAAGAATACTCAGTCAGATTTCTATGCATCAGATATGCATATTTAGTAGTAAATTTGCGCATATATCAAGTTTCAGTTACATAGACATATTTTTGATGTTTATGTCTAGTAAGTGAGTTCAGTCTATCAGTGATCCCAGCTTAATCAATCCCATTCGAGGAAAAATGACCCCAAAGGAGAGATATTATAAGACGCTGCAAATTTTCCTAGTCATTAAAGCTTAAAAAAAGGTCCCAAACATAAAATCTCCCAGTTAAGTATTCAAACTTAGTGGTATTTTAGCATTCAAAAGTTAGAGTTCTTATTTCATGACTTTTACATCCATAGAATTTTGATATTGAAGTTAATCCATGATCAGAAAGGTCAATGGGTTCCTGGATGAGTTTTGGGTTTTTTGGACCTCGTTTAGACCGCGTTTGGAATCCCCAAATTGTGGAGGAATGAGATCTTGGAATGCCACGTCGCCTATCTTATTGGTCAATATTGTTCCAGGACTTCCAGTCAAAAGTACTGAGGCTTGGCGCGATAATGGCGCAACATATCGGGTAGTGCATCGATGCTATCAATGCACCACGTCGACCATCGATCAGCACCTATTTTTAATCATTAAAATAGTCGCGAACCCAGGGTTATTTTAGTCTTTTTTCCCACCCTTATATAACCCCATAAACACGAGATTCAACCATTGTTCAGCCACATATACTATTTTTCTCTTAATTTTCCTCAAGAACAAGTTTAGGGTTTCCACTTGAAGATCCAAATTCAAGAAATTCTACTATAAATTTTCATAAAATCAAGAACTAAGGTATGTTGGATGTTGATTCTTGGGTTCCTTCCACCCAATAATTTCAAGAACCCTTTTCAAATTACAAATATTGAATATTTAGGATATTCATGATTTATGAGAGTTGAAGTGCATGTTTATGTGATTGTTGAGTTGTGATTCATGTTCTAGATTACATGTTACAAGCTTTGATTCTAGTGTGAGATGAATTTTATGATATTCATGTTAATCCCCTTCAAGTTACAAGTTTGTTGATATAGCAATGATAATGTAGATGTTGTAATTGTTGTAAAACCAAAGCATGATCCCCATATGTTTGATAAAATTCCATTTTAGCATGTTAGTATGAAATCCCCAATCATGTATAAGTTAATGCATGCCATGTTTTTGTTGAAAGGCCTTAGTGAATGAATTATGATATGCTGCATGCATTCTTATTCATGTACCGTCCTTATTGAATAAATTATGAGACAATAGTATGCATCCTTATACATTCACATGTTTAAGACTTCCAAGGGCTTGAATAGATGTCTCATTGATTGTATTGTGAATGATAGTTCATTGTATTATTATTCAAGAGTTGTCATTCCTTATATCATTTATGCTATCGAGTCCTGCGGGTATTTAATACCCGATAATTTAGCTGTGTGCCTAGAACCAGTGTCATTTATAGTACTCTCAGTCATGTCATGATCAGTAGTATTCTCAGCCACTTACAAAATTCTATAGAACTCAGTCAGTTACATGACTTAGGAAAATTCAGTAAGCTCAGTATCATTCCAAGTAAAGTTCAGTATTCAGTTTATACCTCAGTAATATTCAAGTATTTAGTTCAGCACTCAATAGAATTCAGTTAGTTAATAGAATTCAGCAGTATTCCGTTAATAGATGAAACTCAGTAATATTAGTTTAACTCAGTTAAACAGTATGACCAGTAACAGATTCAGTTTAGTCCAGTACAATCTAAGAATCTGTTCAGAGTCTATTCAATTGGGAGTAGGATTTAGCACCAAGCGAGGGCTGGGATGACAGCTTCCCGTTAGTTAGGCAGAGTTGTTAGTAGCAGTCCCTGTACTCCAAAATTGCATAGCCAGCACAGGATGAGGAGTCACCAATTAGACTAATGCTTGGCTACCTCCCAGGAGTCACCCATTAGATTAGGCCTTACTTTCTGTTTAGGGTCAACCGTTAGACAGGCTTGGCCATAGTAGATGTCTTTACCCGTGGAATGGTACTGACACCCTTCTAGCTGGGGTTACAGGTTGGACCCCACTAGTTCAGATTAGGGGCATGTTGGTTAAAAGACTACTTCCCATAGTCTCAGTTTCAAATTCTATCTTCAGAATAGAACACAGTTAGTATTACATAAATCAGGATTATCAGATATAGTCACTCAGCTTAGTAAAGAACTTAGATAGTTCCAGAGATTTAGATATCACCCGTTAGATAGGCTTGATCTTATTTTCAGTAAATCATATTTATTATCAGTAGATTTAGAGATCACCCGCTAGATAGGCCTGATCTTAGATATAGTTAATCAATATCATTATCAGTAAATTCAGAGATCACCCATTATATAGGCTTAGTCATAGATTCAATGCATCCTTTTCATTATCAATAGAAACAAAGGTGACCAACTAGATAGGCTTGCTCTCAGATTTCAGTGTTAGTAGACTTAGTTATCAGAAATTCAGTATTCATAAACTTAGATAGCAGTTATCAGTAAGCCCAGTTATCGGAAATCCATTTATTAGAACTCACTATTTAGTGTTACTACAATTTCAGTTATACTTTATGCATTCATGCTTGTATCTTCATTTAGTGTACTCATGTTATTTAGTCAGCATTGTTCATGCATATAAGCCTTTGCAATTAGCCTTACCTGATCTCGCATACTAGTTTATTCTCTTATACTGACGCATACTTTTATCTTGCACTATGGTGTTTCATACCATAGGTTTAGAAGCACGAGATTCGCAGCACCCTTAGAAGTTCAGCTTCCATCAACAGCAGTAGACTTAGCAGTGAGTCCTCATCATTCAAGGATATTCTATTATTTCATTATATTACTAGATTTAGTATTTTAGTAGACGGAGTTAGTTGGAGGAATTGTCCCATCAACTGCACAGTTCAGATAGTATAGAGGCTTTCAGGCTAGATGTTTAGACAGTTGTATTAGTATTTAGTTTTCAGTTGTATTTTAGTTTCTGAAACTTATGGAAAGTTTTCCGCCAGTTTTTCTGTAATTTTATAATATATTATTTAGTTATTAAGAAGGTACCAGATAAGGGTTAGCTTGTGTAACGACCCAAAATCACCTCGCGGTACATCACGCGGTGCTTAGGGCTACAAATATCCCCAAGATAACCCTTTGAGCCTATCACTTCTTATAATAACTCATTCAAGAAGAAATTAATAAAACACTAGCACTATTATATCAAATGAAAGGAAATATGAAGGTAATACTCGGTCAAAACGACCACAAAACTAGAAATCTCAACACAACCACAATCTGATAACTAGTTTGACAAAGCCTCTACTACTCCATGAACTTGAGAACCATTGAGACACATCCCCAACTGACTCAAACTAAACTGAAAGTAATAGCATAAACACTCAAATACTGAAATATCTGAAGATAGGTCCTCGAACCATGAGGACTCACCACTGTGGAGATGTAGACAAAGGTACTTAGAAATCACTTACGAGGCTGGGAATAAGCACCTAAACCTACATTGCAAGACAATGTAGCACATAGACATATATGTGGATCAGCACTTGGGAATGTCACGAGTATGTGGAGGTATATGCATTTACATAAGACAATATAAATAGTCTTCAATCAAATCATGCAAGCAAATAGGAATGAATCACATGGCTTGAATAAGGCTAAAATGTAAAGCTCATACATCATGTAGAATGAAGCATGTAACATAAACCTCGTGATTCATTATACTTTGGCTTTAAAATCTATGATCTTCTCTTGTTCTTATTACTCATAGGATGAAGGAAGCTTTAAACAATACTTTCAACTCATGTATATATGACATGGAGAGAAAAACTTCTTTATTATTCAAGAACTTATAACTCTTTTGTACTCAAACACTTGGAACTTGGAATCGTATGACTTTGGTTTAAAAATTGATGATCAACTCTTATTATTAGAGAAAACTACTTCCTTCTTTGGAAAATAATCAAAAGTAATTCCTTCACTTTAGAAAATATCTCATCTTAAAGATTTAGGGAAAATATTCTATCTCAATGGAAAATACTTTAGTTTATGGAGGTTCTCTTAACCGACATAAACCATGCGAGCAACATGGAGTCAAAGGTCTTGTCCTCCTAAGGAAGAAACCTCCCGTTAGGGAGAGGCATCATACTCTTTCCAAGGAGTATAACCTCAACTCAGTGATCACTTATCTGGAACTCGGGCCCAATAATCACGGCCTTAGGCCCAAAATTTCACACCTACGGTTGCACATAGTTCTGGGGTAAGAAACCGTAGTAACTTACCCAACTCGGTCATAAATATTACTCCCTTTAGTTTATCTCGCTCATATCATGATGATCCACTTTCAAAATAATCTCATGGTTCACAAGAAACCAAAAATCAAATTTGTAATCTCATGCAGTAGAGTGGATTTCAAAACTCTATGACCATTAGGTCAAAGCATTTCTCAATAAATCTCAAAATACTCAAATCATGGGTACTTATAGCACAATAGTTCATAAAATTGCAACTATCAAGTAAGGCTTAGTGACCCATAGTTCAATCTCAGGTTAAAACTCATCATAATGCATAATAGATAGCATATAGATTCATAAATCATATAGAAATCTGGAATTTACAGCAATTTAGCTCATAATCTCAACATATTCATATACTTTAATATCTCAAACATTTCAACTATTAACTTCTCAAGGATTAAAATCATGGGTTATAGACACAGCTACAATTTCTCAAGAAAACATGTAAAAATCATGCCATTAGACTCAATTCATGGAAACCAATAACAATGGGTGAAAAACCCTATTTCAATTTTACATAAAATCTCATAAGTTGCAGAAAATTATAGTTTAAATACGCCTTTGGGAACAAGGGTGAAAAGATTACCTATGTTCAAAACCCCACATACCTTAGATGATGAAATTGGATAAACAAGCTTGCTTTATACTCTTCTTATTACTCTCAAGAGAAGGTTCTTGCAACACTTGAACTTGGAAACTTAAATCTCAACTCAATTTGTAGAATCTATGGTGAGTTCTTGGATTTCTCGGAGAAAGGCTTTAGATTTGATCTTGCTGGAGAAACCCTAGCTCTCTTATATTTTTATGATGAATGAAGCTATTTGCTTTGTTTGGAATATATCAGGGTATAAAGGAGTGGAAGTATCAAAAAGCCCTTTTTAAAAAATGAGTTAAAAATACTGAATGGGGTCTATAATGGTCTAAACGATAGTCCGTCACTAACCTGATGGTCGGTCAGATCGTCCGTCGCACACCGGTCGGAAAAAGAACACACTACCTCGATGTGACTATCGAAGCAACGGTCTGTCGTAGCCTTGATGTTCCATCGGATCATCCATTACATGTTGGCCAGGATGAGACTACACTGCCTCAGTGGCGATGTTCTTAGCGACAGACTGTCGCAGCATTGACTGTCCGTCATCCTGGCCGTCGCACTTGGCCAGGAAAAGAGTTACTACCTTGGTTGCGATGGTCTGACCGACGATCCATCATAGACTCGATGGTCTGTCAGATCATCCGTCGCAGCTAGGCTGTTTCAAGAACTCTCAGTAAAAATGGCCATAACTTCTCACCCCGATGTCGGATTTGGACAAAATTGGTATCATTGGAAAGCTAATTCAATTGTCTACATAAAAAAAGTCAAATTAAATAAAATTCTATATGTTTAAAAAACCAATCACTTGGTAAGTCTCTTCTCAATCTTGTAGGGCTAGAATTACACTTCACTTGACACGCTCTAAGGCTCGGACTACAAGATAACTTTGCAGGGTCTTGCAATATCTCCCCATTGGAAACATTCATCCTCGAATGTCTCTAGTTAGACTAGGAACACAGGGAATAGAGTACACATAGCTAAAGCAATTTGCTAAATGGGTTCAAAATCTTTCTAAACTCTTGAATACCTTGGAAATTGCAAAAACTCATGCAAGAATAGATATATAGCTGAACTTTCGATTAGAAGGGCTGAATTATGGAAGAATAATACCTTCAGATCAATCTGAACTCATGGGAAAGAGGTACGGGTACTTGGCTCGCATGTCTGCTTTTGTCTCCCAAGTAGCGCCCTCAACTGACTGGTTTTTCCACAACACTTTGACCAAGGGAATCTCTTTGTTCCTTAGTCTACGGATTTGAAAATCTAAGATCTCAACAAGAATCTCATCGAATAAAAGACTTTTGAATATCAGCACTCTCTGAGGGATCTACTACAACAGAATCACCAATATGTTTTTTAAGTATGGAGACATGAAAAATAGGACGAACGGCTAATCACTCTGCGGTAAACTCAACCTTATAGGCTACTTTACCAAAATGGCTTAAGACTCTATACAGGCCAACATAACGGGGACTAAGCTTTCACTTTTTACCAAACCTCTTCACCCGTTTCATGGGTGAAATCTTCAAGTACACCAAATCATCCACCTCAAATTCAAGATCTATTCTCCTCACATCGGCATTTGGCTTTTGACAACTCTGAGCTATCTTTAACCTCTCTCTAATCAACTTGACTTTCTTCATAGCGTCAAATACTGCATCAGGCCCAATCACTATAGCTTCACCCACTTCAAACCAACCTATGGGTGATCTATATATTCTACCATACAAGGCTTCAAATGGTGTCATCCCAATGCTAGCATAGTAACTATTGTTATAGGAAAACTCTATCAATGGAAAATGCTCATCCCAACTACCTTTGAAATCAAGAGAATATGCCGCCAATATGTCTTCTAGGGTCTGAATGGTCCTCTCAGCCTGACCATCTATCTGTGGATGAAAAGCAAAACTCAAAAGAACTTGGGTACCAAGACCCTGCTGAAATGCCCTCTAAAATTGAGAACTAAAATGAGTAACCCTATCCAAAATGATAAACAGGAGAACTCCGTACAACTTAACTAACTCCCGAATTTACAATCCGTCATAATCCTCAGTTGTATAAGATGTATGCATGGGTAAGAAATACGTGGACTTAGTCAGCTTTTCTACAACAACCCAAATAGAATCATGATGATGACACAAAAGAGGTAACTCAGTCATGAAGTCCATATTTACCACCTCCCACTTCCAAGTGGGTACACCAAACTATTGCATCACACCACCAGATCTTTGGTGATCTACCTTAACCTGTTGGCATGTTGCACACTTTTCTATAAACTCAGATATATCCTTCATTATACCATTCCAAAATAGATTTCCCACAAGTCGCGGTACATCTTGGTATTGCCGGGATTAATAGAATACTGCATGCCATAAGCTTTAGCCATAATCCTCTACCTCAAATCATCAACACACGGAACGCACAATCTACCTTAAAATCTCAACATGCCATCTCCCCCTTGGGATAAAACCTCTACCTTTTGGTTCTTAACTATCTCCTTCAATCTGACCAAACTAGAATCTCTATCTTGTTTCTCTTTCACTTCTAAAACAAAAGAGGATTCAAAACTACTTTGGACCAAAGTACTTCCCTTAACTGAATCAAGCAACCTAACACCTAATCTAGATAGACAATGCACATCATAAGCTAACACTTTCTTACCCTCCTATATATAAGTAACACTACCCATAGACAATTTGGTAAGGGCATCTGCCACTATATTGGCCTTGCTCAAGTGATACAACGTACTCATATCATAGTCTTTTAAGAACTCTAACCACCTTCTATGCCTAAGATTCAACTCCCTCTCAGTAAATACATACTGTAGGCTCTTATGATCAGTAAACACATCAATATGAACACTATAAAGATAGTGTCTCTAGATTTTCAAAGCAAAGACCACAGCAGCTAACTAAAGATCATTGGTTAGGTAACTTTTTTCATGCGACTTCAACTGTCTAGATGCATGGGCTATTACCTTTCCATTTTCATCAACACACAACCCAACCCAAACAAATTCTAGAGGCATCACAATACACCACCAAACCATCTGTACTATCAGGCAAAGTCAACACAAGGGCTGAAGTTAGTCGAGTCTTCAACTCCTGAAAACTCTTCTCATAGGAATCTGACCACTGAAACTTAACTTTCTTTTGGGTAAACCGGGTCATGGGAGACATAATAGAGGAGAAACCTTCAACAAAACAGCGGTAGTAGCCCGCTAGACCCAAGAAATTTTTAATGTCAAACGGAGAGATAGGTCTAGGGAAATTTCTTACAGCTTCTGTCTTTTGGGAATCAACTTTAATACCTTCAGTTGAAATAATATGATCCATAAAGGATACCAAAATTAGCCAAAATTCACACTTACTAAATTTGGCGAACGACTGGTGACCTCTAAGAGTTTGCAAGACAATTCTAAGGTGATCTGCATGATCATGCTCACTGCGGGACTAAACAAAGATGTCATCTATGAATACTATGAAAAACATATCAAGATATTGCTTGAAAACTCGATTTATGAGGTTCATAAAAGCTGTTGGGGCAATAGTTAGCGCAAAAAACATGACTAGAAACTCAAAGTGACCATAGCGAGTGTAGAAGGCTGTCTTTGGAATATCATATTCCCTCACTTTCAGTTGGTGATAGCCAGATCTAACGTCTATCTTGGAGAAATAACTTGCACCTTGCAACTGATCAAACAGGTTATCAATTCTCAGAAGAGGATACTTATTTTTGATAGTGACCTTGTCAAGCTGACGATAGTCAATGCACATACACAAAGAACTATCTTTCTTCCGCACGAATAGAAAAAGTGCGCCCCAAGGAGAAATACTGGGCCTTACACTAATAAAAACTGCATTTAGCAATGGATTTACAGCAACAAAGGTTTTTTCATTGCTAATTAACGATGGAATTGCAATAAAATAGAAATTTCGTCGCTAAATAAATGAAATTAAAATTAATAGCCTAATTAGTGATGGAATGGATACGGAATACAAAATTGGTTGCTAATTTTTGGCGGTAAATATTGGCGCCTTTATTTTGATGACAAAATTAGTGACAAAAATGGGAGGAATTTTTATTTATATGGTGGAGACGGCAATAGCAATGAAAATACTATAACTAGAAGTATTTTACCATTTTTAATAATATATTAGGTATATATTTAATTAATGATTAGCAACGGATTATATATTCGTTGCTAAATTCGTCACCCTACCAACCTAATATCAGGGCTATGTCTTTTATTTCAGTTTGTTCCCAAAATATAACATCATCCGCCTCTCTATCCAAAAATAGTTACCTTGCCCTTTTCTCTCCCTAATCGCTCAATATCAGTTGAAAAGAGAGTCAATCAACAAATTTTGAATCTAAATTAAAGGTTAGATTTTATATCTTGTAATTTTAGTTGTTTCTCCTCTTTTAATTTCTTAATTTCTATGTTACAAGTGACGTGTTAATGATATGTTTAGGGTTTTTGGAGTTATTTTAGTTAGGGTTCTTCAATTATTGTGTTAAAAAATTCGATAAATAGTTATTTACTCGAAATGGGAACCGTATTTTCTTTCTGAAAATTATTTTTATTTGGTTTTTGATATTTCAATGTTGCATGACTATAAATTTGAAATTTCTTCAACAAAATTTCTGGTTGTGGTTTAATTTTTAGTGTTTTGCATACACTGATTATGTTAGGGTTATTGATTTTTTATTTGAAGTTCTATTTGTGGTTTTTTTGAGCTTTTTCAATTTTCTTTGTTCGATTGTTGGTTAAAACGTTGTGTTAGTGCTTATTTAATCGAAATAGGAATAATATATTTCCTCTTCACTTCTATTTATATTTATTTTTGTATCTTTTGTTCCAGGTTCATTAATCTCTGATTTCTTCAACAAATTTTTTATTTGTGTTGTTTAGTTTTGTCTCTTTTCTGTACAAGTTTATGTAAGGTTGTTCTAAGTGTGTTGCATGTTGAAAAAATTAGAAAACATAGAGCAGTTTGAGTCACTTTTGCTCACTGTTGTTCTGATTTCCTGTAAATAATAAAATGTAGTATTTTTCATGTTCCTTTGAAATTGTGTAATTGTCATAATCATTTTCTGTTTTGTTGTGTTGACTGTTCAGCCTTTATCCTCCCAAAGATTCCATTTGTGGGATCATATTTGGTATATGTTGTTGTTTTTTCTTAATCTGATTGTGATGTTATATTTTGGATTTTCAGAGAGATCCACTAATGATACCAGCAAGTTCCAGAAAGTGAGCTAGCATATATCTGGTACTATAATATTTTCCTTTTTAAATGATTTTCGATTAGTTTTTCATATGTTTCTCTATTGTCGATTGTGTTCTTCATTAGTTGTGAAACTGTCTCTATTTTCTTTTAGTTACCGATTGAGGATTTACTTTAAATCCGATTAACTTTTGTGATGTAACTTTGAGTTAAAGTTGTAGACTTTATTTGTTTATTTTTGCCAACAAAGTTGCAACTTATTTTTAGGTTTTGTTTAATGTTTAGATTTTAGGTATGTACTTTGCTGAAATTTGATGTTTTAATCTTATGGTCGGGAGCTTTGCCTCATGCCTTATGATTGTAATGATAGAAGTTTCAGTTTTGTATGTAATTAAACTTTTTCGTTAACACTTATTAAGAAGGACAATGAATGATATGTTGTGTTTGTGATTTCTTGTTTATTTAGAAGAAAAATGACTGATATATTCTATTTCCTTGTAAAAATTGAAAGATATATTCCAGTTTGTTAAGATATTTAATTATTTCTTCACTTTAGTAGTAATCCTGGATGTATGCATTACTAAAATATAAAACTCTAACTATGTTATTTATGTTGACATTAATAGGAATATGAATAATCTAGAGCGTGGATGGATGTATGATAGGTTGGATATCCTAGGGGCTATAAACTCTAGATTCATTACTGGTGCGAATAACTTTATCCTCTTTGCATGTTCTCAACAAAATTACATGAGTGGTAACAACATTAGATGTCTATGTAAAAAATGTTGCAACATTAAATACAAGGATGTTGAAATAGTTAGATATCACCTTCTTCATGATGGATTTGTTAAGGACTATTTTGTTTGGAAACATCAAGGGGAAGCAAATCTGATAGGTGAGATTTCTTTCGGTAATGATTTGATCAATGGTGCTCAACTTGAATTGGGATATGATAATCCATATCGACAAATTATTTTGGATACTGCTGGTCCCAACTTTAACCATGGTTACAGCAATATTGAATCTGGACCATCTCATCTATATGAACCTTCAATTGAGGAGGAACGTGAAACTTTGATGGAGGAGGAGCCTAATTTAGAGTACCAAAAATTTTATGAATTTTTGCACTCTACTGATGCAAAATTGTATCCTGGTTCTTCCCTCTCACAACTTGAAGTAATCTCTCAAATGTTAAATATTATGATGGAAAATAATATGTCACAAAGGGGTTTTAACCAAATAATGCAATTGTTTAAAGAGTCTTTACAAGAAGATAACCTATTAGTTAATAGTTATTATCAGATTAAGAAGCTAGTGCGTAGCTTAGGTTTACTGGTTGAAAAGATTGATTGTTGTGAATCGGGTTGTATGTTGTATTAGGAAGACCATGAACATCTTACCTCTTGTAAATTTTGAGGCAAAAAGAGGTATAAGCATCGAGTTGGCTCTCATGAGAGGAAATTGGTCCCTTATAAAAGGATGTATTATTTTCCTTTGATTCCTAGATTGAAGAGATTATATGCATCACATACTACAACAGATGACATGACATGGCATCATGAACATATAAAAGAGGATGGAGTAATGCGTCATCCATCAGACTCTGAAGCTTGGAAGAACCTTAATGAAAGTCATCCTTTTTTTGCCGATGAACCAAGAAATGTTAGGTTGGGCTTATGTACTGATGGTTTCCAACCATTCAGTCAGTCTGGGAGAAAATATTCGTCATGGCCAGTAATTGTCACTCCATATAATTTACCTCCAGGGATGTGCATGAAAGAGGCTTATATGTTCTTAACTGTCATTTTTCCCGGGCTAAATAATCCCAAACATAAAATTGATGTTTATCTGTAGCCTTTAATAAAGGATTTGACGTTGTCGTGGGAGACAGGTGTAGAAGCATTTGATATCTCCAAAAAATAAAATTTTCAATTAAGGGCATCTTTGATGTGGACAATCAGTGACTTTTCATCATATTCTATGTTATCAGGATGGAGTACTACAGGTAAGTTTGCTTGTCCTTATTGTATGGAGGAAACACAATCCTTTAGATTACAACATGGCCAGAAAACATCATGGTTTGACTGTCACAGAATGTTCCTTGACCAATATCATCCATTTAGGAGAGATCATAAAAATTTTCTTAAAGGTCGAACTGTCAAAAGATCACCACCACCCTACAAAACTAGAGAAGAGATATTGAATCAAATTTTTGGTTTGGGGATAAGAAAAGTAATAGAGTTAGATACAGAAGAAGTTAATCAACGAATATGTAGTTCTTGTGGATGGAAAAAGTAAAGCATCTTTTGGGATTTACCTTATTGGAGTTCTAACATGATTCGACATAACCTCGATGTTATGTATATTGAGAAAAACTTCTTTGATAATGTATTTAATATGGTCCTCAATATTGATTATAAAACCAAAAACAATCCACAAGCTCGTCTAGATATGGTCAATTACTGTGATCGACCTCAATTGGCAAAGAATGCTTCCAAAAAATATCCCAAAGCTATATATACAATAGACAAGGAAGCAAGCACAATCTTGTTTAATTTGATGAAAGGCTTAAAATTTCTAGATGGGTATGTTTCAAATTTGGGTAGATGCCCAGACACATCTGCGAAAAGGTTATTTGGTATAAAGAGTCATGATTGTCATGTGTTCATGCAATGATTTATGCCTATTTCTTTTCATGAACTACTTCCAAATAATGTATGTAAGGCACTTACAGAATTGAGCTTATTCTTTAAAGATCTTACATCGACTATTCTTTGAGTGGATGAAATGGAGAGATTGTAGGGAGATATTCCACAAATCTTGTGCAAGTTAGAACGTATTTTCCTCTTGGGATCTTTGACTCAATGGAACATCTGCCTGTGCACCTTCCATATGAAGCAAAGATTGATGGACCTGTACAATATTGATGAATGTATCCTTTTGAAAGGTAATGAAAAAATTCAAGTTTAAATTGTGAGAATAATGTTGTCATTTACTATTCAAATATGATGGTTTATCCATTTTTCTAGTTAGGTATCTTGGAAGTCTTACAATAATGATTAGGAATAAAGTAAGTGTTGACGGTTCTATATGTTAAGCTTACTTGAAGACAGAGTCAACACTATTTTTTTCTCATTATTTTTAACCATATGTCATGACACGCAATCATAATGTGGATCGAACTGATGATGGTGGTATTGTGGAAGAAGTTGAAGGAAATTTATGAATATTTACCCATCCCAGACGATTATGGGGAGAATCAAAAAAGAGAAATCTAACTCTTCAGGAAATCAACGCTGCCCAAACTTACATTTTACTAAACTGTGAAGATGTTGAGCCATATGTGAGGTAACAAAGTTAGTTTTATCAGCTTATTTTTATAAGCATATTCATAAATCATGACTTGAAATTGAAATCTTTTTTCATTAAATGAAGTATGTTTGTGCAACGTTTCTAAGAAGAATTTCCAAATGTCTCTCAAGATCAAATAAATGATAGCCTTGAAGCAAATTTCTCGATATGGTTCAAGCAATATGTAAGGATTCAAAAATTAAGATCTTTTATACAATTATGCACTTAAATTAACTTATGAAATTAAACTAAATTTTATAATCTTCTAAATAAGTCCGGCTCAATCATATTGAGAATGAATTCCTATGTAGTCTTGCTCGTGGACCATTGATAGGCGCTACATCTCATTCGATGTATTTGGTTAATGGATACAAGTTTCTTATGGATTTTCATAGTAGTGCAAGATCAACAATGAACAGTGGAGTTTGTATTTTAGATCTAACTTTTGGTGATTTCTACGGGCGAATAAAAGATATTATAGAAGTGGAATACCGCAAAACACCTTTAAAGTGAACTGGACTATTCAAATGTGAATGGTTTGACCCAAGTATGGATGTTGGTGTTAAAAAGAATAATTAGTATAAATCGGTTGATATTAACCATTATCGCCAATATAAAAAATATGAACCTTTTATTTTGGCAATGCAAGCAACTCAAATGTGTTATATGTCTTATCCTAGCAAGAAAAAGGACAAGGATGATTGGGTAGCTGTATTGAAGATCACACCGTGAAATGTTGTTGAATTACCCGATGAGGAAATTGAGACAGCTACAGAACTAAATATTCCATTTCAAGTTGAAGAAGTTCAAGTGTACGAGATAGACATGAATGTTGCCACAGATGAAAGCATACACTTACATGATGGAAATGGTGACTTAATTGAAATGGATGAAGTCACTAATGATGGTTTATTACAAGAACATCATGATAACCAAGAGGATGCTACAGAAGAAGGGTATGAAACTGAGGAAATAGAGGAAGATGAAGAGAAAGATTTGAAAGAAGAAACAGATAGTGATTAGTTCTTGATAAAAAATATGCTATTGTATCTTATTTTTATTTTGTGAGCATCCATTTTGTCGAACTAGTATCATTTTCTTTGTCTCGTTGTTTACACAAAACTTGTTGCTTCAACTAGTTTTATGCTCTACTTCTCAATTTTTTACTCTTTCATTTCTCATTCATTTTTTTATGCTACAACTGTGCTTTTACATTTTCTAATACCTTATCTATATATTGTTGTTTTCTTATCTTGGTATTATTAAGTTTTCATATTATTTTCACTTTAAATAATACAGTCTTTTTTATAGATATGGCTAGAGGTCGAGGTCGCGGAAGCACAAGGCGTGGAGGCAAGTCTGCAGTTAGGAGTAATAATGATGTTACTGCAATCGTACCTACTGTTCCCACTCCTACTATTGTTACTTCTCAAGATGAGGTCATAGGTGGTCAAAATAATACAAATTAAGTTCAACCATTGATTCCTTAAATTAGATCAACGGTTCAAACTTCTGGTGATGGTAGCAACCATACAACTCCTGAATTATCTCCGACTGCTCTAAATCAGATCAACAAAACAAGAGAAGGTACATCTACTCTAAGAAACCAAATAGGTGAGCGTTTTAACCAATCTACTTCATCCTTAAAAATGGCTGAACACAATTAACTTCTGGTATGCTTTCTGTCTACATATATATATAAATTTTCTTTTTTTTGGTTAATTATCTGTTGTTGGTTCTTCATTTGAGAGTTATTGTGGACGGAATTACAATGGAGTATTTTGTAGTATTTTGGTGGTTCTGCTGGTAGTTCATGATCTATTGGTGGTTCTTGTTGTGAGTGTTTTGGTGATTCTGTTGGTGGATTTTGTTCTATTGTTGGTTCTTCATTTGGGAGGAGTTCTTATAAGAAGAATTACAATGGGAGTATTTTGTTGTATTTTGGTGGTTCTGTTGGTGATTCTTGATCTGTTGGTGGTTCTTGTTGTGAGTATTTTGGTAGTTCTTATTATGTTAGTTGTTCTTGATCTGTTCTTTGTTCTTGTTGTGAGTATTCCAATGTTACATGGGATTCTAGAATGACAGTGAGGTATGTTGCTGTGAGGTATTTTGTTGGATAGGATTTCAAAATTAAAATATTATATGATGTTGTGATTTTTTGTGCAAAATTTTCATCTTCTTTCCACTTTAACAAGTATAGTTTTTTTAATAGATATGACTCGAGGAAGAGGTACAGGTCGAGGAAGCATAGGGCATGCAGGCAAGTCAACAGCTAGGACTAATATGCCTGTTCGTACTGCAAACATGCCTACTATTCCCACTCCTACAGTTGCACCACAAACAGCTGGTGGCGTAGGTGCTCCAACTTTTAATCATGGTAGTACGTCTCCTACTACTCCAAATCAGACCAACCCAACAACTGTAGGTACGTCTTCACAAACCAACCAAGTAGGTGATGACGTATCTCGTAGCAATACAAATGGAGAAAGTAATTCCAGTTGGAGCCATGTGCGGACCCTTGTTACTATAACTTCTACAAGGTTAGTCCATTTCTTCTCTGTTATTATTATGTATTATTTTTTATTTATAATAACCTCTAAATAATGTCTTCACATTGATATAGATTGCAACTTTCTAAAGCATGCTCCAATAAGATACACGAGTCTTTCAAAAGTGAACTTGATCACAATGGAATCAATTGGAAAGGTGTATCATATGACATAAAAGATGGCTATTTTGGGGAATTCAAGGTATACATCTTCATCATAATTGATTTTGTAAAGTGTACTCATTTTTATAAATACGATATTAATGTGTTATCTTGGAAATTTATTTCAGAAACACTTCTATTGGGATTCTTCCATTACTGATGCTGCTGTAAAGAAACACTGGAAGAGTAAGGCAGCAACTATGTATAGAAATTTCATTGCTAAAATCAAAGATAAAGGGAATAGGAAAGATTTTATACATGAAGATGTCTGGGAAAGTTGGAAGCGACTTTGGGGAAATCCAAAGTGTATTGAAAAGTCCAAAATAAATGCACTGAATCGTCATGGAGCCAAAGATGTCGCTGCTGGAACTCATATGGGAGGATCTATCTCAATTGGAGGGTACCAAAAAAGACTTGTAAGTATATATTTCAACTATTAAACTATAATTTGTTGTGCGACAGTCTAAACTTATTTCAATGTTATGTTATTGTTGTATTTCTGTTTATTATTTATCTCAAATACTGATCACTTCTCACTGTTTCTGTCTCCTATGTTGTATTTGGTATGTTATGTTCTATTGTTGTCTTGTAACCTGAAAAACTGCAATGTAAACTGTGCTTTTATGTCGCAGAGTGGTATATTACTGAGGATTCATATATTTACATGCTCTTTGAGATGTATTGGGTAGAATCAAGACCTTATGATTCTGGAAATTACTTGTTTGTTTTATGTGATTGGTTTTCATCTTATATAACCTTTACACTGGAATCTGACTAGAAATTTCCAAATGTTCATTATTAGCATATGTTCTCAGTATTTTTGATGCAATAAAATTTAGTAATTCTTTCCAGTCATTGCTTAGTAGGAACAATGTAAATAGGATAACATAGTTCTGACCATACGACTAATAATATTTACCTAATGACCAACTACGTTCCAGTTGAATTATGGCTTTACAAATATTTCTGGCTTATATGAAATGTACCAGTAGTTTTGTTCTAGTACAATGCTCAACACTTCTTTTTTACAGGCTACTGAAATGGGTCGAGATCTGACACCAAGTGAATTACATTTGCATATTCACACACATGGTCATGATGGAAAATCTTTCATTGATGAACGTTCCCAAATCGTCCATGTAAGATTAAATCTTAATGTAGTAGTTTACTTAATTCTCATTTTTTAGTTTAAAGTACTTTTTGGTATCTAATCATTTGTAAGTACAATCCGTAATAATTTGACTTCCACTATTAAAGGAAAGATTTAAAGAAATATTACGAGTAAAAATATTATCAGAATCTATTATTGATCAAATTGAAGCATATTACCAAGCTGCCGGAGGAGAAATGAAGCAAAGAGTATTTGGTCTTTGCTTTGAGGCCAAAGGCTACTATGGACAAACTCTGTGTATTTCTTGTGGAAAGACTTCATCTTCAGCTTCACATGAATAGGTACTAGATACAGATTAGGATTTGGATGAGTGTGTGAAGCAATTGTTTCCCGCACTTAACAATCAATTTTTTCTTATTGTCATTGAAGAGGTACAGAAGTTGGTTTCTTCACTATCAGTTGTCACACCTCCGGCTACTCCTTTGGATGATCTTGATTCCTTAAATGATGATTGCAATGATCTTGATCAGTTGTGATACTTTTGACGATCAGTGCATTGGTTTTTGATGGTCTATTTTGTTGGTTTTTGATGGTATATTTTATTGAAAAGTTTAAAATTGTTCAACAAAAAATTACACTTGATGGATGTAGGTATTGAGGATGTTTTGGACATACTTATGTGTTTATATGTTGCTATGTTTGGTATTGAGGATGTTTATACTTTTTCTATCTATATATGGGTTCTTTTATATGTATGTTGGATATTATAAGAAGATTTTGCTATCTATATATATGTGGTTTTTTTATATGAATATTGGGTATTATAACAATTTTATAATATTCTATTAATATTCAAAATACAAATAAAAATATATTGAAAGAAAAGTAATGACGACAGATTTAGCGACAAAATTACTCATTGCCAAACTAAAACATTTGCAAAGAATTGAGGAAAATATTTTGTCACAAAAATTGGAAAATTTTAGCGACGAACTAGTAATGAAATATTTGGTCAGGAAATAATCAAAATGACGAAATACAACATGAAATTAGTAACGACACTTATAAATATAACAACAAATATATTCGTTGCTAAAATATAGCAACGGATATAGGACGTCCCTATTCCTTTGCAAATCTAGCAATGGATTTTATTTTTCTGTTGCTAAATGGTTAGGAAAGCGTAATATAGCAAAAAATAATATTTTGTCGTTGATCCATCTCTAAATGGATTTAACGACGGATTTCTATTGATTAGCAATGTTATCGGTCTCTTGCTAAACGCGGTTTTTTGTAGTGTTTTGAAACCTTTGTCTAAAATATCTTTGAGTTGCTCTTTCAACTCCGTAAACTCTGCAGGTACCATACGGTATGGCGGAATAGAAATGGGATGACTGTCGAAAAGAAGGTCAATCTCAAATTTTATCTCTCTATCAGGAGGTAACCCTAGGAGGTCTTTTGAAAAACATCTAGAAACGCATTAAAAATATCGACTGACTGAATAGTTGTTGCCTCGGACTTAGTGTTTTTGACTCTAACTAGGTGATAGATGCAACCCTTGGATATTATCTTTTTAGCTTTGAGATAGGAGATAAAATGAATCTTCGGAGATACTGAACTCCCGGACCACTCAAAAACTAGCTCATTAGGAAACAAAAACTTGACCACACAGGTACGACAATCTATAGATGCATAACAAGAACGAAGCCAATCCATACCCAGAATAAGGTCAAAATTGACCATGTATAACTCTATCAATTTAGCAAGTATGAATCTATAAAGAACAGTAATAGGATAATCTCTATACACCTGTTTAGCAACAACTGACTCCCCTACTGGTGTGGAGACTAGGAAAGGCTCAGGAATCTTTTTGGGACTTATTTTGAAATTAATAACCACCAGTGGGGTCACATAGGAGATACTTGACCTGGGGTCAAATAACATATGAACATAAAAAAAAGACGTGGAGCATACCAGTAACAACATCGGGAGAGTCCTCCTTCTCCTGATGGGATGGTAAGGCACAAAATCTGTCTGGCACTGACTGCCAGTTGTGCTAGATGAAGTGCCCTGAACAGGCGTGGGACGAGGGACAGGAGCTGGTGTACTAGTATTCTGTGCCTAAGGTCCGGCATCTCTATTCCCCTTCCTAGCATGTAGACAATCTCTAAGTTTGTGGCCCTGCTTGTCACAAACAAAGAAACCCCTCAAATCTGCAAAACACTCACCAGGATAATCCTTCCACACTTAGCACAAGGAGGATAATGGGGCCTGTTACCAACACTGTTATGCGACCTACACATAAAAGACATGCCTTCTTACTCCTTCCTACCTCTAGGCATGGGAGCACTAGCTGATGAAGACACTGGAATAGATGGATGTAGCTAAAACTAAGGGCGGTTTTCTCTATAGAACCTAGGTTGACTATACTCATACAGCTCAGATCTATCCCTTTTGTTACCCCTCGCTCTATCTCTCTCCCTTATCTTATCCACCTCTATTTGCTATGCATGCATCATCATCCTAGATAGATCCATATCACGATGCAGCATTGCAATCCTACACTATTTCAGCACCAAACTAGAAACGCTTATCATGAACTTGCTCATACTAGCTCGGGTGTCAGAAATTAAATCAGGAGAATACTTGGCCAACTGGTTGAACTTCAAGCAGTACTCCTTAACAGTTATGGAGCCCTGCCTCAAGTTTATAAACTCCTTAATCTTTGCTTCCCTCATCTTTAATATGTAAGATTCCAACTCAACACTTTCTTCCTCAGAAAGATGCATCACCTGCGTGATCTTTCTCACCTTCTCAAAGTACAACTATGGGTCCTCACCTGACTTGGACATATTAAAGTGTGGTGGATTTATCTGTATGAAATTATGAATCCTAGCCGCAGTTATATAACCTACCTGCTGATCTGTAACTGCAGCTTGGTTATTGGCCTGAACATTAGCGGTGACTGCTTGGGCTAATGCCTAAAAGGCCACCCAAAACTCAACATGAGACACAGTCTCATTAAAAGGATCAATAGGTGAGGGTTGCTCATCATCGTTTTTGTGGGCATTCACTCTTCGGAGAGGCACTTTTTGAAATAGAAGAGCATGAATTATTAGATGAGAGGGACAACTGTAGGAATGATAGAATCTAAAAGAAAGAAATAATTTTTTCCAAAAATTTCTTGTAGACTCTTAAATAAAGATGTGGTGCGCTACACAACGATGATCAAGACTCTACTCAACACGGCTTGTCAAACTCCCTAGGACTCCTTTAAAACCTGTCTCTAATACTAAATTTGTAATGACCCAAAATCACCTCCTGATATGTCAAATGGTGCTTAGGGCTACAAGTAGCCCCAAGCTAACCGTTTGAGCCTATCACTTCTCGTAATAACTCATTCAAGAAGGAATACATAAAACACTAGCACTGTCATAGGAAACAAAAGGAAATACGAAGGTAAACTCGGTCCAAACGACCATAAAATTGGAAATCTCAACATAACCATAGTCTGTTAACTAGTTTGAGAAAGCCTTTACTACTCCATGAACTCGAGAACTATTGGGATAGGTACCCAACTACCTCAAACTAAACTAAAAGTAATAACACAAACACTGGAATACTGAAATGTCTGAAGATAGGTCCTCGAACCATGACGACTCACCATTGTAGAATTATAGACCAAGTTACTAAAAAATCACTGATGAGGCTGGCAATGAGCACCTGATCTCAGATACAGTCAATCATTATCATTATCAAAAAATTCAGAGATCACCCATTATATAGGCTTGGTCTCAGATTCAATGGATCTTTTTCATTATCAATAAAAATAAAGGTGACCTACTAGATAGGCTTTGTCTCAGATTTAAGTATTAGTAGACTCAGCTATCAGAAATTCAGTATCAATAAACTCAGATAGCAGTTATCAGTAAACCCAGTTATCAGAAATCCAGTTATTAGAACTCAGTATTTAGTGTTACTATAATTTCAGTTCTATCTTATGTATTCATACTTGTATCCTAATTCAGTGTACTTACATTATTCAGTCAGTATTGTTCATGCATATGATCCTTTGTATTTAGCCTTACATCATATAGTGTACCATTACATTCTCTTGTATTGGAACATACTTTTCTCTTGTGCTATGGTGTTTTATACCATAGGTTCAGAAGCACAAGATCCAGAGCACCCTTAGCAGTTCAGCTTCCGCCAGCAGCAGTAGACTTAGCAGTGAGTCCTCATCATTCAAGGATGTTCTATTATTTCATTATATCACTAGATTTAGTATTTTAGTAGACGGATTTATTTGGGGGAATTGTCCCATCATCTCCATAGTTCAGATAGTTTAGAGGCTTTCAGGCTAAATGTTTAGATAGTTGTATTAGTATTCAGTTTTCAGTTGTATTTTAGTTTTTGAACCTTATGGAAGGTTTTTCATTAGTTTTTCCATAATTTTACAGTATATTATTTAGTTATTGTAGCAGGTACCAGATAAGGGTTAGCTTGTGTAACGACCCAAAATCACCTCTTAGGATGTGACACGGTGCTTAGGGCTACAAGTAGCCCCAAGCTAACCCTTTGAGCCTATTACTTCTCGTAATAACTCATTCAATATGGAATAAATAAAACACTAGAATAGTCATATCAAAAACAAGGAAATATGAAGGTAATACTCAGTCCAAATGACCACAAAACTGGAAATCTCAACACGACCACAATCTTATAACTAGTCTGACAAAGCATTTACTACTCCTTGAACTCGAGAGCCATTGGGAAAGGTGCCCAACTGACTCAAATTGAACTAAAAGTAATAACATAAACACTCAAATATTGAAATTTCTGAAGATAGGTCCTCGAACGATGAGGACTCACCACTGTGGAGATGAAGACAAAGGTACTCGAAAATCACTGATGAGGCTGGGAATGAGCACCTGAACATACATTAAAAGAAATCTAGCACATAGACGTATCTGTGGATCAGCACTTGGGAATATACTAAGTATGCGGGGGTGTATGCATTTACATAAAATAATATAAATACTCTTAATTCAAATCATGCATGCAAATAGGAATAACTCACATAGCTTGAATAATTCAAAAATGTAAAGCTCATAAATCATGTATAATGAAGTATGTATCATAAATCTCATGGTTCATTATACTTTGGCTTTAAATCTGTGATATCCTCTTTTCCTGATACTCATAGGATGAAGAAAGCTTTAAACAATACTTTCAACTCATGCATATATCACATGGAGAGAAAAACTTCTTTATTGTTCAAAAACTTATAACTCTTTTGAACTTAAACACTTGGAACTCGGAATCATATGACTTTGGTTTAAAAACTAATTATCAACTCTTATTAGTAGAGAAAACTACTTCCTTCTTTGGAAAATACTCAAAAGTAATTCGTTCATTTTAGAAAATATCTCATCTCAAAGATTTAGGGAAAATATTCTATCTCAATGGAAAATACTTTAGTTTATGGAGGTTCTCTTAATCGACATAAACCATGTGAGCTTCATGGAGTCGAGCATCTTGTCCTCCAACAGAAGAAACCTCACATTGGGGAGAAGTGTAATACTCTTGCCAAAGAGTACAACCTCAACTCAATGATAACTTATCTCGGCCTCGAGCCCAATCATCTTGGCCTTAGACCTAAATTCTCAAACCTATGATGGCACGTAGTTCTGGGGTAAGAAACTATAGTAACTTAGCCAACTCAGTGCTAAATACTACTCCCTTTAGTTTATCTTGCTCATCTAATGGAAATCCACTTTTAAACTAATCTCATGGTTCACAAGAACCCAATAATCAAATCTATAATCTCATGTAGTAGAGTGGATTTCAAAACTCTATGACATTAGGTAAAATCATTTCTTAATAAATCTCAAAATACTCAAATCAGGGGTGCTTATAGCACAATAGTTCATAAAATTGAAAGTCTCAAGTAGGGCTTAATGAACCATAATTCAATCTTAAGTTAAAACTCATCATAATGTATAATAGATAGCATATAGATTCATAAATCATATAGAATCTGGAATTTACATTAATTTAGCTCACAATCTCAACATACTCATATACTTCAATATCTCAAACATTTCAACTATTAACTTCTCAAGGATTAAAATCATGGATTATAGACCCAGTTGTAATTTCTCAAGAAAACATGTAAAAATCATGCCATTAGACTCTCAATTCATGGGATCTACCAAAAGCTTGCAACTAATAACAATGGGTGAAAAACCCTATTTCAATTTCATGTAAAACCTCATGAGTTGCAAACAATTATAGTTTAAATAAGCCTTTGGGCACAAGGGTGAAAGGATTACCCATGTTCAAAATCCCACATACCTTAGATGATGAAATTTGATGAACAAGCTTGCTTCAAACTCTTCTTCTTACTCTTGAGAGAGGGTTCTTGAAACCCTTGAACTTGGAGAACTTAAATCTCAACTCAATTTTTAGAATCTATGGTGCGTTCTTAGATTTCTTAAAGAAGGGTTTTAGATTTGATCTTGAGGAAGTAACCCTAGCTCTCTTGTGTTATGGATGATGAATGAAGCCATTTGCTTCATTTGGAATATATCAGGGTATAAAAGAGTGGAAAGACCAAAAATCCCTTTTAAAAAACTAAGTTAAAAATACTGAATGGGGGCTACGACGGTCGAAGCGATGGTCCGTCGCTAGCTTAACGGCCCGTTGGATCGTCCGTTGCCGTCGGTTAGAAAAAGAACACAATGGCTTGATGTGACTGTTGAAGCAACGGTTTGTCATATCCTTGGTGGTTCATTGGATCATCCTCCACATGTTGGAAAGGATGAGACCACACTGCCTCAGTGGCGGCTGTCTCAACAATGATCCATCGCAGCATTTACGGTCCGTCATCCTGGCCATCGCAGTTGGGCCTGGAAAAGGAGTTACTTCCTTTATTGGAACGGTCTGAGTGATGGTCCGTTGCAGACTCAATGGTCCATTGGATCGTCCTTTGCACCTGGGCAGTTCTGACAACTCTCAGTAAAACGGCCATAATTTCTCACCCCGACGTCGAATTCGGACAAAATTGGTTGGAAAGATAATTCAATTATCTACATGAAAAAAGTAAAATTTAAGAAAATTCTATATGGTTTAAACACCAATCACTTGGGAAGTCTCTTCTCAATCTTTTAGGGCCGGAATTACACTTTACTTGACACGCTCTAAGGCTCGGACTACGAGAGAACTTTGTTGGGTCTTACAACTTGTGGTCCTTTGGAATTATAAGCACCATGTAGTTTTTATGGTACCAGACTCGGGGCGTTACAACATCATTATTTTCTAAGTTTCTCAAAGGAAAGATTAATATCTTTGCCTCTTTGTTTTTAAACTTTGTTAAAGATCGGAAATATATTTGATATTGGAAATTACTATGGGTGTGGTTACACCTGCCTTGCCCATTATTCAAGGACAAATATTCCTAATGTGGGAGACTAAAACACCCTGGTTTCTTGACCTTAAAAAATTTCATAGAATTCTATTCTCTGGATCCAATAAAACTCATGGGTACGAGCCGTATGTTGGGATATGTATGGTAGGATCCAGGCGTATGCTGACCAGTGTAGGTTGGTGGGATGGATTTTGGTTACTGGAATGGATATGACTTAGAGGTATGAGTCATATTAGTGGTTACAGATTATTTGGTTAATTAACTTAATCTTAGACTCTATTAGTTAGGTTGGATATGAGTATGAGTGGATCACCATGATCCATAAGCCAGGGTACTAGTCGTACCCATGACTCGTATAGTGGACAGTGTCTAAATATTCCTTAGGTTTAATTTTCCAAAGGTACGAATGAAGGGTACAAATCGTATGCATTTGTTACAACTTTTTTTGATGAGTCATATGTTGGAAAATATTGGATCCAGAGGTTGAGGCTATGATATAATTAGAGGATACCACTCGTATTAAAAGGTATGACTCGTAGGGGTCAGTCATACCCCTGGGGTGAGATTTTATGCAACTTCAGTGAGGGTATTCTGGATATTTCCTTACTTATCCCATTAAGGTTCCACGACTTCTAACCTACTTGGAAAGTTATTTACCCTATTATTCTATTTATTAATACTTAGAAACTCTTCTAAACACTGTATAATTCTCTCAAAAGCATTTGGGAAAAGGAAGCTAGGGTTTAAGCTAGAGAATTGATTTAGGTATTGTCTTGGTGATTTCTTTCCATAATCATCTTGGTTTACGGCATGTTCTCTTCCCTCATTTTTAATTCTAACTAAAAGTATGGTTTTATGAATGTTTTCATGACCTCATTGATTGTATGATCTTAGTTTTCAAATATGAATTAGGGTTTTTGATATTAAATGGTTGGTTATGGTTTTCCATGGTTTTAATTATTATTTATATGCATTAATGCTTATTTTAGATAGTCAAATTGCATGAGATTTTTTTAATGGTAATTGGAATTGGTTTTGGTTATATTACCCTCCAATGTGTTTGACAAAATGCTTATAAACATGTTTTCATTGTATTGAATACTTTTAGTGGAACTCTCGCTTTGTTTAAAACATAGTAAAGGAATTATGTATGGTTTAAATGGCTTGGAAAGGTAAATGGCTAAATGGTTATGCTTGTGGGGTATATGGAATCCCCAAATTGTTTAATATGGTAAATGGAAGGGCAATTGGAAGTCCCCTTAAACCTATATTTCGTTGTCTATCGAAAGTACTTTCAAGTATGGTCGGTATGAAGATACCACCAGTAAATGGCCTTGATTAATAAATTGTAAATGGATTTGTTGGTTGCTTGGTAATGATTTTAATTTGGCAATAATGACAAGATGTGTAGCAAAGCCATGGAAAGTGGAGGTCCTGGGGGGACCAATACTTCAAACTCATATTTTCCGATGTGAGGTCGGTCTTGGTGACCATGTGCATGATGTCACACTATATTTTTGGGGATGTAATAGTCATCCCTGGTTTTCTTCCTTGGTCATGCAACTTTATGCACTGGGTCCTTTTCAGCAGGAGAAGCTAAACCAATATACCCCATGGGTGGTTTGGACGGCAAAGGTACACAACCCAGGTAAAGGTTTTAAATGCATGCTAAACTCGGTCCCCTTTCCTGACATTTTATATACATATTTATAGTTTTATGCATATGGTTGGTTTTACTTGATTTATAAATGGCATTATTTTATACTTTTCCTGAGATCATACTAGTGTTCACATGCTAACCTGTCTACTGGTGGCTATATACCCATGCTATGTAGGAACCGACCGTTCTAATCCTCCTACTTAGTGATTGACTCGGGGATCAATATTTGAAAAGAAGTGGTGAGCTTCCATCCTTTTAGAAAGCTCTATTTCATGTAATGGATATTTCTAGACACTTTGATTTTATTTTGGATATTGGTTTTGGCCATGGTTGGTGGCATGTCCCAACCAAATTTTATTACTCTTTTGGTTAAAGGCTTTGTGGTACTGCTATGGGTTGGAATAGACGGGATCAGTAAAGCTATCAGCATTAGCATTGGTATTGGTATTGAGGCTGGCATCTTTGAACATAATTCTCACTGTTCCATCGTATTTTATTTTTGGATTAATTATATTATATTTTAGAATCTCTTTGGTTATGGCTAGGTTTATGGCCCTTGATTTGGTATTAGTTTGGTATTGTTGGATTATTTGTATGGGATGGTTGGACTCGATTGGGTCAGTCATGCTTCTGATCATATCCTAGAGTCTTCATGTGAGTTGTTACACTATCTTGTTACAGGCTCAAAATTCAGTTAACTCAGGGCAGGCGGTTGAATGTTGGTTTGGGTTACGGGGGTGGTCACCGGTCCTAGTCGGACTTGGGACTCCCATTATAACAAGGCCCCCATTCGGCTCATGTCAGTCTAGCTCACTCCTGGAACTAAATATATATAGTTAACACATAATCCTGGTTCACTCATGGAACCAAATATAGAAAGTCAACATAGAAGCCTAGTTTAGTCAAAGAACTATCACACTCACTTGTACCTTGTACACACATGCTAAGGGTCTTATAGTTTCCTACTAGCCATGACCTATAGTGGACGCACTCTAGTCCATGTAATATAATCTACAAATCTAGTGCCTACTACTGATATATGACCAATCCCATAAAGATGACCAATGTCTGTACATCCCTCTATAATCAATCTATATCTCAAAAATCATAACCACAATGATAGCAATTATCACACTTGTAAAACCAAAAACCTTTTAATGTTATTTCATGCCATGTAAACACTTAGGATATCAGCTATTCATTCACCTTCCCGGAACATGCATAGTAACAAGCATACAAAGAAATGTTAACATTCACCCATAACCCTGAAATGCTCTAACAAACTTGAGTCATGCCTTTTCTTACAACCTACATTTGATTGTGGTCTAAAAAATTTATTCAATATATTATCAAAAAAATTACCTACCATATCATGTATTATAACCTAATTCTACAATCCAAGGAAAATTTCATGATCGTCCATCCTATTATAGGACTTTCTACCCTTATTCTTCCACCTTAGTCCTTCTAATTTCGTGGTTGCAATGGTGAATTATAGACATACAAGGGTAATATAACAATTTTTAACCAAATTCCAAGGGTTTTCTACCCAATTCACCAAGTTTCACCAAGAAAATTAGTTAAGTCATTTTAAATCCTCCCTAAAACCGCACAAATAGTGAATTTATGAGTTAATAATTAAAAAATCTAGTTAATGGAAAGGATTAACTTACCTTTTAATAATTAAAAAACTAGTTAATGGAAATTACTAACTTACCTTTACAAAGAGTTTTGATGGAAAATTAATGAAATTCATCCAAATATGCCACAATTATCCCCAAAACAAATTTGGGATGAAAATGACATTTTTGGGATATTTTCTACATTAATAAGCATATATCCCATTATAAAAGTGTCGCTATAGCAGGCTAACTACAATGGTTGGATTGACCAAAGTTGACTCCCTCGATAGCGATGTAGTGCTAGCACCATGAAGCCTGCTATTGAGGGTAAGGTAAGGAAAAAACTTTGGATTGCTCCTACATTTTCCTTTTTTGTAATGCACCCTCAGATTGCGACATCCCAAACACGCATTTTTATGTTAAGATCAATATCAATAATTTTGCTTATCTGGATTAGCTTCTAAAAGATCTCATGGATTACTTATTATCTTGACAACCATTAAATCACCTTAAATTAACATTTGACTAATCTATTCCCAGATATAACATGCCATGCATATATTTTATCCAAGACTAGACTAGCCTAAATATTCTAGCTTCTAATTTGGGGAAAACCTTAACAAAAATTTTGGCATGCTAGTCTCAACAATAACAATTGAAAGAGTCATTGTAACAGATACTACTTTATATATCATTGTTCCCCAAAAAATTAAATAAGAAAAATAAGGAAAGTATGAAGGAGGTAATACTTCTATCCTCAAACAACAGAGGATACTTGGTTGGCTTGTCTCTCTCAGTTTTCCAAGTTGCTTTCTCAACTAGATAATGATTCCATAAGACCATTTCGGACTGGATGTTGTTCATTCTGAATTCAAAAGTCCTGATCAAGAATTAAATTTGGCTTCTTATCATATGAAAGATTCTTACTAAGAAAAATTAAATCTCATTTAAGAATGTACTCCCCGTCACCATGATATTTCTTAATCATTGACACATAAAATATTGGATGGACTTTGATAAGCTTGGTAGAAATAACAATATGTAATATATGGGGTCTACATCATTTAAAACCTAATATCGACTATATTAAGAGTTAAGCTTATCTTTCTTTCCAAGCAGCATAAATTCCATCATAGGAGATACTTTAAACAAAACTATCTAACTGGGTTTCAATGACATATCCCTCACCTTATGATCCACATACTTTTTTTGCCTACTATAAACTGCTAACAACTTTCTTTGAATTGATCTCACATTTTGTTGAGCTTACTTCATCATGTCTGTTCCCAAAGGCTTCACATCATCAATTTCAAACCATCCTTTAGTTATCTACACCTTCTCCCATTGAGTGTTTTAAATGGAGCCATATCAATGCTTTAATGATAAGTGTTATTGTATGAAAACTCACACAACAATAAAAGATTATCCCAAAAACCACTAAAGTCAATTTCCTATGTCTTTAATATATAATCAAACACCTGAATATTTCCTCAAATTTCCCATCAATTTGAGGATAGAGAGCAATGTGGAAGTCAAGATTAGTGGTTAAATCGCCATGTAGTATGTCCCAAAACATAAAAGTGAATTATGTACCCTTATTATAATTGATGGATATTAGCACCCCATACAACCTTAATGTGTCCTTAATATAATCTTGGCTAACTGCTTCGAGCCGTATTAAACTGTAAATATGATGAAATGAGTTGACTTAGTCAGCCTATGTACTATGACCCAAATTGTGTCATGTTGCCCCAGTTTCTTAGAAATACCCACTATGACATCCATAAATATCCTCTCTTATTTCATCATGGGAATGGGCACCCCCCCAAAAGTAAAACAACAAACCTTTGATACTTGTATTTCCCCTATTAAGGAATATGGTATTTAGGAACATACTCAACTATATCCTGCTTCATCCTAGGCCACCAATAGAGTTGTATTAAGTTATGGTACATATTGGTTGCACTCAATGAATAGAGTATCAAGAACCATGAGCTTCTACAAGAAAACCTTATTCCAACAACATTACTCAAGCAAAAAGTGTGGCGTCGGAAACCTTGCTACAGACTACCTTGTTCAAAAGTTTATTTAACTTCACATCTTCAAACTTTATGGCCTTGATCTAATTGAAGAATGTTGACATTACCTCTACATTTGCCAACACTCCACCCTTTTTACAAACAAATAATTGCATAAATTGTTATAATAGAGTCTAAAACTCTCTATCAAAGGATTTCATTGGCACCTTCATGCAAGACAGACTACCCATACTTATAGCTTCCATATCAATACGTCTTCCACCATATTTGCCATACTGAAATGGTATTGGATGGTTACATCATAATCCTTCAACTATTCTGTCCACCTTGTCTATCTCAAATTCAAATCCATTTAAGTGAAAATATGCTGCAAACTACAATGATTTGTGAAAACTTCACAATTGACACCATAAAGGTTGTGTCTCTAAATATTAAGTGCAAAGATCACTGCTGCCAACACCAAATCATGGGTTGGATAATTCTTCTCATGATGATTTAATTGCCCTTAAGAATAGGCAATAACATTCCTATCCTGCATTAATGATATGCAAAAATTAAACCCTCTTTAAGAAGTATATTCAATGGTTGTCTAATATATAGACCAATAAAGATTAAGGTAAAATTCCATAGGGAATATGGTGAACACTAAGTCATTTATTAGTAAGATGAATTTTAGTCTATGATTTTTTGTAAAAATAGAGTTTGTACGGAGTGATTTGGAATCAATATCTAAATTGTTTTAAGCAACAATCATCAATTTAAAGAAATATGATTCACTAGAGAAAAAAAACAAGGATTGCATTCACCATGACTCTATAACACTTTTGACTTAATAACATTAATAGATTCCTTTAATATAAGTAATATGAGACAATTGAATTCTAATGTACATCTAAACATTTATAACCTTATGAGAGATTTTCCCCTTAAATCCATCAACTTAAAGAGAAAGAATTAGAAAACTTAATTTTAGCCTCAAGTTAGTTAATCTTGCTAAAGCATTACTTATTAGATGGAGGTTAAAACTCTGAATCCTTCTTGTTAACCCATTTCCAAATTTTTAAGCTCTTATTTCAATAAAGTAAATCTAGTGTTTTTTCTAATGTTTGCAACCCTAGAAATTAGTAAAGATGAAAAGATTAACAATACATCAATGAACACTAATTGAATTCAATAAAAATCAACCCTAGAGTTGTTATTTCAACATGGTTCCCCCAATCCCTTTGTGGTTTATTTCCACACATAGTTCTAGAGATGAAAGAGTAGTTTATTTCATAATCAAAAAAAGAATTCTAAAAAAGATTAAATTTGATAATTTTATCCTTGACAAAAACCAAGTGAAAACTTCAAAACTCTAAACTTTCAACACTTAAAGAGTAATAACGTATTTTTTTTAATTAACGAAGGACGCTTATTCTAAACCATAAACTAGGTATTTATATACTCTAGATTAATTTGAATCAAAACTTAAATCAGATATAACAGTCTTTGCTTTGATGCATTGGTCTTCATCAAACCTCGAGTGATTCTGCACAATGTTTCATCACAAGTGCAATCATGTTGCACAATCTTTTTAGGTTAATGGACTTGGTGTGATGTCTCATCATAGAATTAATGGTTTATCTAGTCGATCCATCACACTGACCTTTTTATATATTGGTTCTTTCTTGGGGTGACGATTATCATGGTGATTTTTTACACTATTGATGATTAATCAAGTTGGCCATCACATGACCCTCTTTAACATACTTTTCTTCATTTTGAGCATTGATTCCATTTACTTCACTCTAACATAAAAACCATCAAACCTAATAATAGTTTGTTAAAAAATTATGATTATTCGAGGTTAAAAGTATAAAATGTATCATAATGTCACCACCCAAAAACTAAGGTCATGATAGCACTTATCGATAAGCCTTGACAAGTAAGCTAATTACCCAAACTAGTATACAATAAGGAAATCATAACACAAATCCTAAAGCGAGACATCTATATTGAAGTCATACCATACTTGTACAATAATAGAGGAGGTCTGAATAATAATGATACGATAAACCATCCCAAAACATGGTGTCACTGTGTAAGAAAAATCTAAATACAATTTATAACTAGAAAATACAACTGAATTTAATAATTATAAGTCTATCTCTGAATACAAAAAAAGACATCAACTACATAGGAGGAGGTCTAAGGTTGAATTTGGAGTCATAGAATGGCCACAACCTCAAAAATGCCCACAACCAACCACACAAACTTAGTTTTCGCTCGATGCACTCTTACCTACATCTATATTGAAAGGGCACAGTAGGCGGGAGTATGTTCCACTTGTAATTAGTAGGTATCATAATACTGAGAAAAATATAAAATAAGGTAAATAAATATATACTATGAGTATGTCACCTTTAGTAAAAAAATATCCCAAATGGTAGCTCACACCATCTCTACTAATAGTTCAAAATATAGCACATAAATAAGAAAGCAGGTATATAAATAAGACAAAGTAGACATGCATTGAATGAAAAACAAAAGCATAACACTAATATGATGCATAATATATGAAATGAACTAACGATTGTAATGATGATGGTGTGATATGATTGACATTATCGCATAACCTCCGTATACACCTATCAAGCCTTAGAGCTTCTATGTAAGACCCATGGGGAGTTCTAAACCTAGAATACCTTCTCAATACTCAATATCATTCTCAATATCTATATCTCCTCTCCAACTCATGGGCTATAAAGGAGGGTTTTCTAAAAATGTCATTTCTGACAAATCCGTGTTTCCGTAATGGTACCAATATCTCATCAATACATATATGATTTGAGGATGTAATGCTCGTAGTTAAACTAATATGATGATCTCGAGTTGATTCAATACATGTACATGTTAGCTCAGAATCCACTCAATAGATCAACCATCCATGATTTTATATATGCAACATACCATGAGAGTAAAGAAAATACAAGTAAGATATCTCTAATATCACATTAACCCAAACTCGAGTATTTTTATCTTTATGAAAGCAACCAATGTATACCCAAGGCCAATAATATTAGATATGCTCCCCCTCATAGGTAATATGCAATATATATAATCTCAAGCCTCTAATAAAATAACATAAGTCCCCACACTGGCACAAAATAATAATAATAATATCAAAATACAGTTTTTATGATTTTACCATACCCATAGCATGTTTTTAAATATAAATTAACTACTTAGCCCATTCTAAAGAAGTTAAGCCATAACCTACCTCAAAGGAATAAAATCTTGATCCAAAGCCCTTCAACCAGAGCTTTCTCTATTGAATGGCCTCAGAATCAACTAAAAGATACATATATAGAATCTACGCATTAAAATGAAGAAGACTATATCCATATTGCCTATTTTCAAGTCGGGGTCAAAATAGACCCCCTAAATGGGTTTCCAAAACAAAAGGGTAAAACAATAATTTTTTCTTACAAAAACATAACTCATGATTAATGGAGAAAATCCAAGTGAAAAGAGGTTGAAAAAAAGCTTAAATCAAGGAAATTCCTTTTAAGGACTTTAGTGCCAAAATCCCCAAATTCCAATTTTGAAATAATAATTTAATGAGGTATAAATGACAATAATCAAAGTAAAATAATTGAAATAGTGATTTAGATCTTACCCAAGCTTGAGAATAAAAGAAATCATCAAAAACCATCTTAACCCAAAGATTAAAGTGTCAAAAATTAAAGAAAAAACATTTTTATACTTGGTCAACCACTTTAGAGCTTCAAACTATATGCAGGAGGCTGTAGAAGCAATCCCCTACAACTAAAGCAGTCAAAGGTTCTCTTTAGCCGTACTTTCTCTAACTGGCAGGGTCCGCTAAAGCAGTACCCAGTCTGCTAAAGTGTCTGCACAAAATATCAACTTGATAGGCAACTTTCCAATATGTAAAGTTGTCGATCCACCTCTCAAGATTCGTTCAAAACCTCATGAAGGAAAACAAAATTTGTTAATAGACTAAATGTTACATTTCAGACTCAATGACGACATTAAATTTTAAACAGAGGGTATTTTACACAAAATTTACCCCGGGGACCCATTTTCACTAGTTTCCATACCAAGGGTTGAAATAAAATCCAAAAGACATAAAATCAAACCTACCATGCTGGTTTTTCCTACACGTTTAGAAGCATTATATATTATCTAACTCCTTGTATATATTGAGATAGAAAATTGGATGAAACCAATTTCACTGGAGAGAGGACTCGCAGAGCTTTCCGTTGATATATAGTAGATCACCCGGATCATTATGTACAAGGAGTTAGATCACTAGTTTCCATACCAAGGGTTGACATAATATCCAAAAGTTATATTTTCCTGCACGTTTTACGGTTTACTACTATTCACGATTCGATTGGAATGTTCATAACTCGTCGCTCGGGTGTCCGTTTTGGATGATCCACATATAGTTGGAAAGATTATTCGATACTCTACGCAAAGGTGGGCCATAATCTAAGACATTCTGCACGAAAAATTTATAATTCATTCTAGAAGATAGTACAGAACACGTTTACGCACAAAATTTCAATGAAAAATTTCCCAGGGTATTACATCATCCCCCCTTGGAAACATTCGTCCTTGAATGATGCTAGACATGCCAAGATTAGATAGAATAGAGCATACAGCTGAAACCATTCATTAGACTCGTCACCACATTGTTTCTCACTCCGAATGCAACATAGAATATATAAATTCAAGAAACTACACATAATAAATGACAGCTGAACTGCTGCAACTTTTATCAAAAGTGCATGATTTAGGAAAGAACGGTACCTTCGGCTTGATCGGAGTTTGTGAAAAATAGGTGAGGGTACTTGGATCGCATATCCGCCTCAGCTTCCCAAGTTACACCCTCAACAGATTGGTTTCGCCACAACACCTTGACCAAGGGAACTTCCTTGTTCCTTAGTCTTCGGACACTGAAATCAAGAATCTCAATAGAAATCTCATTAAAAGAAATATTTTCTTAAATGTCAGCACTAACAGAGGAATCCACTACCACAACATCGCTAATATGCTTTCTAAGCATGGAGACGTGGAATATTGGATGAACAGATGACAACTCGAAAGGAAACTTAACCTCATAAGCTACCTTACCAACATGGCTAAGAATTTTGTAAGGACCAACATAACGGGGACTAAGCTTCCCCTTCTTTCAAAATCTCTTCACCGCCCTCATGGGTGAAATTTTCAGATACACTAGGTCACCAACTTCAAACTCAAGGTCTCTCTTTCTAACATCCGCATATGACTTCTGACGACTCTGTGCAGTTTTCAACCTTTCCCTAATCAACTTAACTTTTTCCATAGCCTCAAATACCAAATCAGGACCACTCACAGCTGCTTCACCCACCTCAAACCAACCTATGGGTGATCTACACTTCCTCCCATATAAGGCTTCAAACGGAGCCATGCCAATACTTAAGAGGAAACTGTTATTGTAAGCAAACTCTATCAACGGTAAGTGATCATCCCAACTCTCCTTAAAGTCAAGTGCACAAGCTCTCAACATATCCTCAAAGGTCTAGATGGTCCGCTCAGCCTAACCATCGGTCTGCGAATGAAAAGCAGAACTCAAAAGCACTTGGGTACCAAGACCCTTTGAAAAAGCTTTCTAAAATTGCAAAGTAAACTGAGTACCCCTATCCAAAATGATAGACAAGGGAACTCCATATAGTCTGACTAGCTCTTGGGTATATAATCTAGCGTAATCCTCAGTAGTATATGAAGTATGAACAGGAAAGAGATGAGCAGAATTAGTCAACCTATCAACCACAAGCCAAATGGAATCATGATAGCGTCGGGAAGGAGGTAAACAAATCACGAAGTCCATATTTATCTCTTCCCACATCCTGGTGGGAATACTAAAATCTTGCATCATACCACCAGGTCTTTGGTGTTCAACCTTAACCTGTGGAAATGTTTCACACTTAGCTATAAATGCTGCTATATCTTTCTTCATGCCACTCCACCAATAGATTTCCCACAAGTCTCAGTACATCTTGGTGGCACCAGGATGAATAGAAATTATGCCCTGTGTGCTTCAGCCATAATCCTCTGTCTCAGATCATCAATATTTAGGACACACAATCTACCCTGTAATCTCAACACACCATCTCCCTCTTGGGAGAAAACCTCTACTTTTTGGTCCTTGACTAACTCCTTCAGTTTAACCAAACTAGCATCTAAGTATTTCTTTTCCTTCACTTCCGAAACTAAGGAGGATTCGGAACTACTCTGAACCCCTATACTACCTTCAGCAGAATCAAACAACCTAACCCTCAATCTACCCAAATGATGTACATCACGAGCCAACTCTTTCTTACCTTCTAACACATGCGAAACACTACCCATGGACACTCTACTTAGGGCATCCACTAAAAAATTGGCCTTGCCCGGATGGTACAACACACTTATATCATAGTCCTTTAATAATTCTAACTATCGTCTCTGCCTAAGATTTAATTCTCTCCAGGTAAACACATATTGCAGACTCTTATGATCAGTGAAAACATCAACATAGACACCATACAAATAGTGTCTCCAAATTTTCAAAGCAAACACAACAGCAACCAACTCAAGGTCATGGGTGGGGTAATTTTTCTCATGGGGTTTCAACTGTCTAGATGCATAAGCTACCACCTTACTCTTCTGCATCAATACGCAACCCAACCCAACTCGCAAAGCATCACAGTAAACTACAAAACCAACAACACCATCAGGCAAAGTCAAAACAGGGGCTAGAGTGAGCCGAGTCTTCAACTACTGAAAACTCTTCTCACAAGATTCGGACCATAAGAACTTCACTTTGTTTTGGGTCAATCAAGTCATACGAGACGCTATAGAGGAGAAACCCTCAACAAAACAGCGGTAATAGCCAGCTAAACCCAAGAAACTTCGGATATCAGTTGTAGAAATAGGTCTAGGCCAATTTCTAATAGCTTCGGTCTTTTGGGGATCAACTCTAATACCCTCAAAAGAAATGATATGACCCAGAAAAGCAACTAACCTTAGTCAAAACTCATACTTACTGAACTTGGCAAATAATTTGTGATCTTTAAGGGTTTGCAAGATAGTTCGGAGATGATCAGAATGTTCATCCTCAGTACGGAAGTACACCAGTATATCATCGATGAACACTATGACAAACATATCAAGATATGGTCTGAACACTCGATTCATGAGGTCCATGAACCCGAAAGACATAACAAGAAACTCAAAAATGGCCATAACGAGTTTGGAAAGTGGTTTTCGAGATGTCACACTCCCTAACTGTGAGTTGATGATAGCCAAAACGAAGGTCTATCTTTAAGAAATAACTTACACCTTGTAATTGGTCAAACAAATCATCTATTCTCGTAAGGGGGTACTTATTTTTTATGGTGACTTTATTCAGTTGGTGGTAATCAATGCACATACGCAAAGAGCCATCTTTCTTCTCACAACCAACACAGGAGCACCCCAAGAAGAAACACTAGGCCTTATGAAACCCTTATCTAGTAGATCTTTGAGTTGCTCTTTCAACTCCTTAAGTTCTGCAGGGGCCATACGGTAAGGAGGAATAGAAATGGACTGAGTATCGGGAAGAAGATCAATCTCAAACTCTATCTCTCTATCAGGAGGTATCCTTGGGAGATCATCCAGAATGACATCAGAAAACTCATTAACGATGTTAATAGACTGAAGAGTTGGAGTCTCAGACTTAGTGTCTTTAACTCTAACCAAATAATAACTACACCTCTTGGAAATAAGCTTTCTAGCTTTGAGGTAAGAGATAAAATGACTCTTGGGTGACACAGAATTCCCAGACTACTGAAACACGGATGCACCCAGAAACTGAAACTTGACCACTCAGGTCCGACAGTCAATAGAGGTATAAGAATAATACAACCAATCCATACCCAGAATTACATCAAAATCTACCATGTCTAACTCAATCAGATCAGCCAAGAAGACTCTATGTAGAACGGTAACAGGATACTTTTTATACACTTTCTGGGCAACAATCGAATCACCCACTGGGTAGAAACTAGGATAGCCTCAAGAATAATCTCAGGACTCATTTCAAAATTCACAACAATCAAAAGTGTAACATATGAGAAATTGGATCCAGGATCCAACAAAGCATACACATCAAACTGAAATATACGAAACATACCAGTAATAACATCGGGAGAGTCCTTCTATTCCTGGCGGGATAGTAAAGCATAGAATCTATTCTAGCGCTGCCCACCAGCATTACTAGAAGAGGTGCCCTGAGCTGGGGCTGGGCGAGTCGCTGAAACTGGAGCACTAACAGTCTGAGTCTGGGTTTGAGGGCGATAGTCATAACGCCCTTGTCCATTCTATAGACAATCTCGAACTCTGTGACCTATGTTACCACACCAGAAAAAACCCCTCTTCTCACCCCAACACTCACCCGAATGATCCCTACCACACTTAGGACACAGGGGACGATTTGGCTTACTGCCAGCACTACACTAGGACCTGGATGCATATGACCTGTTACCTTGCTCCTGCCTACCTCTAGGAATGGGAGAACTAGCAGATGACGGTGCTGGCATAGACGAATGATCCTAATACCAAGGGCGACTCTCTCCCTACAATCTAGTCTGACCTTGTCCATACTGCTCGGACCTAGCTCTCTTATTCCCTCTCATTCTATCTCTCTCCTTAATCTTGTCTACCTCAACTGTTGAGCATGAGTCATCAGCCTAGAAAGATTCATCTCACTATTCAGCATTGCAGACCTATACTCTTTAACCATAAAACTAGACACTCTAGTCACAAACTTACTCATACTAGTCCAATTATCAGCCACTAAGTCAGGAGCATACTTGGCCAACTGATTGAACTTTAGACATTGCTCCCTAACAATCATAGAGCCCTATTGCATGTTCATAAACTCTTCTGTTTTCACCTCCCTTATCTCCAAAGGGAAAAACTTATCCAGGAATATATCTTGGAACTCTTGCTAAGTTTTAGTGACAACTCCCTCACCTCTACCTTTTCTCCAAGCAACAATCCAGTCATAAGCAAGGTCTTTCAACCTATATGCAGCCAACTTCACACTATGTTCCTCAGATACATGCATCAGCTGAGTAATCTTCCACACCTCCTTTAAAAACAACCGTGGATTCTTATCAGACTTAGACCCATAGAATTCTGGTGGATTTATTCGCCTGAAGTCATGGATCCTAGCAGCAGCTAAATCACCTCTTTGCTACCATAGAGCTGGGGCCGTGTTATCCGGAATATTTGCAGTAACAGCTTGGGCTAGCACTTGAAAGAAAGCCCAAAATTCAGTATGAAACATTTTTTCATTCAATGGGCCAGCGGGTTGAGGTTGCTGACCATCATTATTTCTTCTCGTTCGACGTGGAGACATATTTCTGAAATAAGAGAGCACAAATCAATATCAGAGAGAGACACTTTAAGCATGATAGACTTCTGAAAGAAAGAATCACACTTTTTCCTAAAATTTCTTGTAGCCTCTTGCTCATAGATGTGGCGCGCTACACATCTATGATCAAGACTCTACTTAAAGTGGCTTGTAAGATTCCCTAGGACACCTTAAAACCTTAGGCTCTGATACCAAGTTTGTAATGCCCCAAAAAATGGGTCTCGGAGCATCACATGGTACTTGAGGCTATGAGTACCCCCAAGCTAACCCTATGAGCCATTTTTATTCAGTTTAACACAAATCAATGGGGTTTCTAGAAATAAACCTCAAATATCAACAGAGTAATCATCGTCCAAGAATAAAAGAATTTTAGAAAGATAACAAAATACAACTTATTAGTCAACTCCCAATATCTATACTAGTCTGACAAGCCTTTAAGAAAATCAATAAAACCAGTGAGCCATTGAGATATGCCCCAACTGACTCATACTCAGTTATCAAATGTAAATGATTCCGTGAAACCAACATCAGACATCACATCCTCAGAATATGAGGACTCACCACAACAGAGGATGTAGAACAGCGTGCCTGAAGAATCACTGTCGAACCTGGAACTGAGCACCTAAACCTATATTCTGAAGAAATGCAGCCCACATCCGAAGATGTGGGTCAGTACCATAGAAAGGAACAGAGTATATGGGGGTATATGCAGTTGTATAAACATCATCATCATAATTATTTATAAGAAATATACAGGATGTATGAAAGACTCACATAGCTCGAAGAAAATCATCATAATCATGAGAGGATGAAATAAGTACAATAACACATGTGAGTCATAATATAATTTGTCAATCACTTTCAGTTCATCAAGAATATTAATTCTCATAATGTAGATATCATTTAAATCTTTTGAAAGAATAAGTTTCATAATTCCACTTTCAAATCACTTCACCATTCACCATAGGCACAAGGAAACACATACACACTGGGAGATCCTATAACCGACATAAACTATGTGAGCTACATGGAGTCCAACGTACAACCCATGTTGGGAAGAGCCGTACTATCCTTGCCATCGGTGTAGCACTATCGATATCAAATCCACACAACTAGTGATCACTATATAAATCAGCCTTAGGCTCACTCCTATAGGGGCACGTAGTTCTAGGGAAGTAAGGTTACTTCATACCTCCCACTCTGTGCTAAAGATTTCTCCCATACTTAGCTCAGATCATTTCAAAGACAATCCACAACAAAATAATTTTAGTAATATATCAATATACACCGGGATCCATCATGCTTCCCATTTATAAAAATCAACCACATTGTGGATTTCTTTCACACTCGAGTTCAAAATAACTCCATTAAGACCAGAAGGTCAAATCATTCAAAATATCTCAAATATTCAACATCAACGTGCTTATAACACACATATTCTAAAAAAAACAATTTCTAATGGGGATTCATGACCCAAATATCAAAATCATGATAAATATCATTCAAGATTCATGTTTTATATCTCAACACATGTAAATTCATGTTTCAAAATCATAAACGTCAAGTTTTCATAATAATCATCATAAGATATGGGTTCATGCTTCAAATTCGTAAAAATCAAATAAAAAAATCATTCTTTTGTAAAGAAAATTACTCTTGGGTAAAAGAACGAAAGAGAGTTCTTGTCGAAAAAACCCACATACCTTGAATGATGAACTTTAGATCGATACTCATTTTTGAGATTTTAATCGTGGCTTTGAATGATGGTTCTTGGAGTTCTTGAACTAGGAACTTGGAATCTTGAATAAATTGGCAGAATTAATGGTGAACTTTAGAGGTTCTTGAAGTTGGATGTAGGAGCTTAGGGTTTTCTTTTTGAGAAAATTTGATAAATATAACATATAATGCTTCTAATAGGCTTTAATATAGGGATTGGATGGATTTTAGGTGAGGAGAAATGACCAAAATGCCCCTAAAAATCAAATAATTCTTGAATCTATCGTTTGTTAGACTGTTTTGATATTCTGAAGTAGATCAACTATAACGTTTTATTCTGATATCCAAATTGGATAAAACTAATTTTATTAGAAACAGGACTCTCATATATTTCTATTGATTTATAGTATCTCATCCAGATCATTGTGTACGAGAAGTTATGATCGTTTGATGTTGACCAAAAAATTCACTTTTGATAGGCTGAAGTAGATCGACCATAACTTTTTGTTCTAATAGACAAATTGGATGAAACCAATTTCATTGGAAAGAGAACTCGCAGAGCTTTCCATTGATATATAGTAGATCATCTAGATTATTATTTACAAGGAGTTATAATCATTTAAAGTTGGAGCAAAAATGCGCCAGGCTTCAGTACTTTTTCCTACACATTTTACTGTTCACTACTATTCACGATTCGATCGGAATGTTCATAACTCGTCGCTCTGGTGTCCGTTTTGGATGATCCACATATTGTTGGAAAGCTTATTTTATACTCTACACAATGGTGGGTCATAATCTAAGACATTCCGCATGAAAAATTTATAATTCATTCTCGAAGATAGAACCCAACACGTTTATGCACAAAATTTCAACGAAAAATTTACCAGGGTATTACAAAGAATGAGTCCAAGAATTATGGAGAAGCATGGGCTAAGTGATACACATATTTCATGATTCAATTTCAAGTCTAAATTCGGAAGATTGGACCCATATGGATTTGATTAAAATCAGAAACTTTTTCCTAGTTTAAAAGTTTCCTAGTTTAAAGTTTCCTAGATTTATTTATTTCCATAAAAGTAGAATTTGAATCCCTTGCTATTTAGGATAGCTTTTTCCTAGTCCTTCTTAGATTTGATAAAGGTAGATTCCAATCCCATGCTATTTGGGATAGGGTTTTTTTTCCCTATATATAGGGATGAATTTTGTTATTTTCAATGCAACAATATTATTATTAATTGAGAGTTTCTCTTATTTACACCTTTGTGTGTGGCTACTTGAGATTTATCTTGCAACACTATAAGATTGATTCTTTAGGAGGTAAGATTAATTCTTAATTTGATATCTTTGGTTTCTATTAAAGTTAATTAAATAAGGTGATTAGTCTTATACTAATTATTGTCTTTAGTTTCTTTGAAATAGGGGTCTAGATCACTTTTGATCTAAGTTCTTGAATTGACACTATTAGTCTTAATCCGCTAATTTTGAATACTAAGATCAATTAGGGTTCTTAGCACTTAACCTCAAAATTGGGGATTTTATTCTCCAATTTTTCCTATCTTTAATTTCTTGCCTTTAATCCTAGTATTTTCACTTCCACATTATTTTCTTGTTCATTAATGTAACGCGATTCTTATCAATATGTATCTTGGTCTGTAGTCCCAAAGCTCAATAATATTATGACAACCAATATAATAATGTCAAAGATCAATGAAATGAAGTAAAACTAATATATTAGTATGCGAGTGGTAGCTCAAGGGTAAAAGCCTAGCATGGGTTGATCCGAATCTATGTATATATGGGTGGTAGCTTAGGGAAAAATTCCTAGCAAGGGGAAATCCCATTTCTTGGACTTATGGGTAGATGCTCAAGGGAAAAGCCTAGCATGTGTCGAACCCAATTATTGTATTTACCATTGATCAGGTGGTTATATTTATCACATGGCTTCTAAAGATTATTAATCAAATAAGAGTACTGAAAAGAATATAATGAACAAGATTCCACAAATATAAGTAAAGGGGGTCTTTTATCCTTACCTATAAGTTTATTACCTGACATCTTATTTCATTAATCTTTCATTTTACCTATGATTAATTCATGCCATACATATTCTCTACATTTCTTTATGCTGACATCCTTTACGGGGGACCTGTATCCCATGCTCCTGGTACATGTACTCAGCTAGTAGATCTCCCTAATAGAAGCACAGGATACTCAATAGTGGTTGGTTATTTGCAGATTGATTCAGGAATTTTTCGAGTCTTTAGCTTATATTTTCATAGTCTCTTAGTCATAAATTCCATTAGAGGCTTTGTACATATTATTTGTCATGTATTTATGGTTTTACTCATCATAGTTATTGGTTAGGTTACTTGTCTTGGTTTGTATATGCGTATATCCTCACCTCAAAAATTCTAATTGCATAGTAGTCCAAATGCTTATTTGATATTTCACTCATATGTCATACATTTTGGTATATGATTCATGCATAAATTCCTTAATTCTATGTATTCTACTTTCCTAAAGAAGGAAATAAGGAAGATTGCATTATACTAAAATAGTCTTCATTAAATTACAGGGCCAAGAGAGGAGTTTTATTTGTCATATTTTAATTTCATGTATTATATGTATTGAGATGCCATGTGAGGATTGTCTATATATGATTTTGGTAATAAACAAATTTTGGATAGCTCTATTTACAACGGAATCTTTAGCAAACTTTCTTGGAAATTCTTGGTTAGTCACGCCGCTAGTTGTACTTTTCATTCAAGGACGAATAATCCAAAGCGGGGATGATGTAATAACCCATACATTTTTAAAACATATATGACTAACTTAGCATTGGAAAAATATTTAAACTTGAGATATTAAGGAGGTATTTGAGATTAAAATTAGAGTTGTGTTAAGTTAGAATAGAGTAATTAAGATGTTGGAAAATAGGGTAAAAACTGAGGTGCTTACCTGAATTAATTAAGCTAGTAGGTTCATCACCTACTTAGACTAATAAACCAAATTAGAGCCTATATTAAATAAATAGTTTCAGGCCCAAACTAAGTGAAAGAAAATGAGGAGAATGGCCAGCCCAAGGACCAATCTGTCCATTCCCAAGATTGGTAATTATCAATGTCTTAGTATGTGCATCACCTACTTGGACTTTTGACCAACTTAAATTTCCAAAGTAGGTGCAACACCTACTTTGCATTTATGGTCCAAATTAGAACCAAATGGTTGCTAGGAATAAAGAGTAGAATGAATCACCAATTTAAGGCTTTTAAAGTATGAAAATCTAATTTAAACTCTCATAGTTTTATCACCAAATTCAAGTTCGCTCTAGTCTTTTAATCTCTCACTTCTATCATCCAAACAACCTCTCTATTTTTTTTTAGAGTTGAAAGTCTTCTTTAAGTTATATTCTATAAAACAATCCATAAGATAATATTCTCCCCTCCTTAGATTCAAGTATATTAGAAAGCTATTAAGGGGAGTGAATATGAATTTATAGGTGATGGCAACCAAAGTACTGCCACTATCTTCCAAAAATTAAGGTAAAAAGTTAATGCTATAAGCTTGGGTTGTTGTTCTATTTTTCTGTGGTGCTTATTTTGACATTTCTTTCCTATTTTATGGTTTATATAAGGTTACAAAAATAGTAATTAAAGGGGAAATCCAAGGTAAGATAATGCCCCAACTTCTAATTATTTGATCATTTGCACATTCTGGTCTTACTTATGTATTGAAACTCATGGGATGGTCATTGGAAGGTATGATGTGATATTGGGGATGTATTAATTTATTGAGAAGTTTTGGAAGTTGTGGAAGACCTTAGAAAATGATTGGTTAACATTATTACGGGGCTAAAAAGAAAAATGTGAACTTGGGGAGTTGTTTTAGTGGTTTATGGATTTTGTGACTATTTATGGGATATTTTATATGTATTATTGATGTGATGTAGTGATCACCTTATATCATGGTTAAATGTAGTTATCTTAAAGTATAAAAGGAGGGTGTGGTAATACACTCGTGTTTGGATGTTTGGACAACCTTACTGCCTGTTAAGTGTTTAACTATTATTTTATTGGTTTTTAATGTGATTAGCTCCTAATGTTAGCTTCATTCTATACTTAAATTGTAGAATGATACTTACTGGAAGGGATGAATCGTTGTAGTCACATTGGTCAGACGATGAGATATGTAAGGCTACTTGATTACATATCCTTCGGGATGAATCTAATACTTGCATTACGAATTAAGCTTTCTAAGTGTTCTTCCTAGAAAATGGCACATAGGGGCAGTATACAATCTCTAATATAGATAATGATCTCCCTCCACCCCTTAGCATGTTATTGTTCTTCAATAGAGGTTTATTACTAGACTTGTGTATTTACACTTCCATGACAAACCCTTGTCACATATTTCTCTTAGATGAGTCAATAAGATCTTTGATTATATATGGTAAATATGTTCATTTGTTGGGTACACATATTGCCCATTCACGTTAACTTGCCCACATTAGTTTAGTTGATCGTGTATCTTATTTGCTCATATATATAACTCCAAGTGTCTTAGTATATAATTGTAGTTTCCAAAATCTTTACTTATTTCACTATACAGTTTTGTATGTCCTTACTCAAAATGCACTTTCCCCTTAATTTGAATCCACCCGCATGCTTTAGTAGTTCCCATTCCCATGTACCCCTTTTATTTGATATGATTTACCAAGTATTTAGTTATCCTCTCATTGTATAGAGTTCTGACCTCTTTGTTTGAGGCGTTACATATATTGACTTGATATACACGTATGCTCCCATTTGAGATGCTTAAATATTCATTGTTTCCTATAAGTTCCTAAGAATTATGTTTAGACTAAGTTGTGTAACGCCCCAAATCTTGTACCCAAAACATTACACGGTGCTGATGAACCCGAAGGATCACAAGCTAACCTATACTGATATCTGTACCTGTATATTGCATACATACTGTATAATGTAGTAACATGAACTGAAAGGACATAAGGTTCAAAATTGTAACATAAGATCTTATAAATCATAACATATGGATGGGGTATGAAATACCCAAAAAAAAACTGAAAAAGCTATCTGAACATACTGTAGTATGAAAAGACTCTAAACATGACTGTCTGAATAAGGAGTTGATGGGACATGTACCCAACTAACTCCAACTAATAAATTAATTAACAAGATAATAAAATAATGATTGTGTTCTCGAAAGAAGAGGACTCACTTCTTACTCTGACTATTGAGACTAGAATCTACTAATGCTCTAAAACTCGTGTCTCTAAACATATGGTATAAGACACCATAGCACAAATGCGTCAGTACTTTGAATTTACTGGTATGCATATAAGGTAAGCTGAATGCATGAGGTTCATATACATGAACAATACTAGCTAATTTACTAATAAGAACATGAGAAGATATGCATGCATACGTAATAACTATTTCTAAAGTTGTGATCACATAAGTTTACTGATAACTAACATGACTAATGACTGAGTCCTGATAGCTGATATAACTAATAACATGAGTGACTATATTTGATAGTCTTGAATCTGATAGAATTAGCTGAGTTCTACACTGTATTTGAATTTACTATATTTGACAGTCCTGAGATCTGAAGAACTATCTGATTTCTATTACTGAGAATTATTGACTCTATCTGACAGTCCTGATTCTGTAACATGAATCTGTGGGAAGTACTCATCTAACCGATATGCCACTAATATGCCATTATGGTTGAGTTGGGGTTCAATCTATAACCCCAATTGGAAGGGTGTCAATACCGTGCCACCAGTAAGGACAAGCTGTGGGTGACCCTCATTTGATAGTGTACCCTAAAAGAAAATGGTAGGACCCTCATCTGACAGTGTTTATCCACCTCATAAACCCTAATCGAACTGTTTTAATGTCTCAACCTATGCTGGCTGCATAGTTCTAGAACGTAAGGATGATTTCTAAGAATCACACCCTCATTTGACAGTGTGTGTCCCATTCACTCGGTGCTAATTCCTAATCCTATCTAATTTGACTCTAAACATGATTAACTAAAATGTACATCTACTGGTTTACTGAATTCTATGACTAACAGAAAACTACTGATATCTGATAACTGATTTAGTTCATGGGATTATTGAGGTTACTGAATTACTGAGCTTTCCTGAGTCATATGGCTGACTGAGTTCTATGATCATGGATTGACTGAAGATATCGTGAAAATATGAAATGGCTCTAAGCACACAGCTAATATTTCAGGTACAAGTACTCTCATGACTCAATGGAAAGAAACTGACAAAGCATGACTTTCTTGAATATATGACCAACATCAACAATCCATAATACAATAAGTTGGGGAATTCATGAAGTACATGGTTATCAAAATCTTGTACATGAATGGGAATACATATCAACATACCAATATTTCATCAACTAGTCCCCTAAGTAATCCTTCAAATATTCATAATGTACAACAATATCATAGAAGTCATTTTGTAAATAAAGGTAAAGCATGCATTTATCATTTGGATCACAATTTAGCTATAAGGCATAATTTATATCCCTTTTTGATATTTTATAAAACACCTTACATGCACAACTTAAGGCATAGGTGAAATCATCAAATTTCACAAATCATAAACAACCAAATTCATGGATTTCAATTTATATGCTAATGTAGTTTCATAATTTCCATAAATATCCCAACTTGGGAATCAAACAACAACAATCACATAAACTTGAACAACCCATAGCATAATAACATGATTCATAATTTAAATAGGGATCTTGAGAGTTATGGATGAAAGGAGTCCATAAATCAACACGACGCATACCTTAGTTCGTGATCCTACGTAGATTGATGGAGAAACTTCTTGAATTTGAATCCCTCAATTTGAACCCTAACTTGTTCTTGGGAGGTTTTTGATAAAAATAAGTATATATTGCTCGATTAAGGCTAAATCCCGTGTTTGGGAGCTTATATATGGGTGGAAAAGGACTCTTTTACTCTTAAAATAATCCAAAAATAGAGTATTTATCACGTAATCTAGGTTGTGCAGCACACATATAATCGCATACATTAGGTTGTGCATCGCACATCTTATGTTAGGCGACACACTCCACTTTGCAAAGCCATAGCTTCTTGCTCAGGTGTTGGATTTTGGTAAAATTTGTTTCATTGGAAAGCTAATTCGATTCTCTGCAATTTTTTTGGTATAAATATGCCAAAATACCACATATAAAATAAGTTATTCTCATTCAAAGATGACCGTTGCGGAATCAACAACTAAAACTTGAGGAATTCAAAGGTTCTTAGCTTGCCTTACTCTAATTGACTCTTATGAACATGATTAACACATAATGAGCTCTCTTCTCACTAGGATACTCATTGTAAGTCATGTACTCAAATATGAATCATAGGATAGGAGGTTTCATACATAGAAACAATGGTTCATTTTCTAGCTTAGAAATATACGGGGTATTACAAGCTGCTTCCTAGGTCATTATTCCTAGCTTAAATGCATATTCATATATCTACTACTATGGTCAATCATCCAGAATCTCTAAATTTCATGACCATAAAAATAACAATCTTAAGGATTAAAGAAATGACATAAAGCAAATATATTTATATGTGGGTGGCAGCTCAGGGAGGAAAACCTAGCATAGACTAATCTAAATCTATGTATATGTGTGTAGCTGATGTGATATAGTATTATAACACTTATTATGCTTCAAACTATGAGAATATTCTTGTACTTAAGACTATTTTGTTGGATTTGATGTGTTTTTGGAGCGTTTTGCAGGAAATTAGGTTTTTGATGCTAAACTCAAGAAATAAATGAAAAGTGATGTTTTCGGCAACTTACTTGATCATTATTGGGTATTATTATTACTTTCCAAATTATACATGACCAAACATGTGATTGAAGTTGAACATTTGAAGCTTGGTTGCAAGTGCCAGATTGAAGATCTTGAGAGTTGAAGGTGCTTCAATAATTTGGCCATAACTTTTAACCCCGATATTGGATTAGGGTAAAATTATTATCCTTGGAAATATAATTCAATTATCCATATAATGGTGGGGATTTTATGCTTTCTAAGTCATGTTGTGGACCATAAGTATCATATATGATCCATATGTAGGAAAAGCAAGCACCAAAGGTTAAAAATTAGAGTGCTAGGTTGCAAGACTTGCACCTGTGCTCTGTACCTGTGCCCCAACCTATTGAATAAAGGCTCTACCTATGCCCGAGGTTAGGGAGCAGGTACAGGGTGCAAGTGGCCACCGACTCAGCTTTCTTTGATCATTCCAAAATAATTTCCTAGGGTTTACATGTATCCCAATTACACTCCTAAGATGTTTTAGATCCTATTATGTATGGATAATTAAGGTTTCCTATTTTAGTTAGGATTTGAATTTTAGGGTTTCTTGTAATCTATAAATACCCTTTAGGCTTTGTATTTATTCATCAATTTAGACAAATACATTCACATATTGATTGGGTGAGAAAGAGGCCCCTTCATGGCCAAGTTCAAACATCTTGTTATTCTTGGTTTGTTATTCAATGTAACACTTTAGAATTTCTTCTCCTATTATTGTGAGATTGATTTTTTTAATTTTGTCTATGGATTCCACAATTGATCTCATAACTATGAGCGACTAATTCCTTAGCTAGGGTTGTGGGAACCCTAGTGGATTAACGAAGTAGAGGAAGTGACAAGTCATTCTAGATAAAGATTCTTTCATTTATTGGGTTTTCTTTGTTCTTATTGATTTTTTAGCGGTGGCCAATGTTAAGACTTGCCTTGTTATTGCTACTTTCTCCATAAAAGAATAAATGACTAGGAAAAGAAGATCACAATATTAATTTGAAGATTAATAATTGATCCATGATACTAGGTATTATTTAAGTAATATTGTTAACTATCTTCTAATAACTAGATACCTAAACGGTAATACTTAACTGGATCCAGGATAAGGTTTTGTAATGGGACATCCTGAGACTCAAAAGGTAAAGGATGAAATCCATCTGCTCTTCTAAAAGACTGCATGTACGATAATGGAATAGTTCGATGGTGCATGATAAGTCTACTTAGTTGAGAAGTCAGGGGAAACACAAGCCTAGTGTTCATCTTAGATTCTTTACAACAAAGAGAAACCAATTTTTTTCCTTTTTTCTACTTTAGCAAATCCCCCTTTTTACTTTTCCACACTTTCTAGTGATTTCAACATGTTCAAGATAAATTTCCAACCTAATCGCGATGGGATTTACCCTAACCTAGTTGGATTACAATAATTGACAACGACTGCTTCATCCTTTAATTGGATATGTGTTTTGGGAGTTATAAAAAATTAGCACTGTTGTTGGGGAATACAATCTCAGAATTATTGATTGATGTAGTTGGAGTTATTGGTTTTTATTTTCTTTTATTTTGTTTATTTTGTTACTTACTCTTCTTGAGGTGACAACCTGGTCAAAGAAAGTGCGGAGTGATGGTGACTCCTTATTTATTGATCATTTTTCTTTTTATATGATTCATTATACCAAGAGTGTGGCAAATATAGTGCGTGAGTACAAGGATAGCCTATTGGAAACAATAACACACCTTGTCCACAATAATCATAAAGTTATTCAAGAGGTTGACAAGTTTGGCTTAGATATTTACTACCTACAAGTAGAGTTGAATGCAAACACTATTGCATGTAACGCCCAATAACTTAATTATGGGTGTTATGAGACTGAAAGAATTCTAAAACGCCAACTTAAGGAGCTAAAATTAGTGGAGTCAAAAATTGCTCATACTCTTGTGGATAGTGTCACACTTAAGGAGAGTACACTAGAGTTATGTGGGGATGTAAAGAAGACTATAGATCTAGAGTTGAGGCATATTGGACCTCATTCTAAGCATTTTCCTACATTGTGTTTAGATAGTCAGATCTTGATTGAGCTATCTGAGCTTGAAGAAGAGTGCAAGGAGGAGGAAATATATGTCTATATTCTTAAATTTTTTGTGCTAGAATCAAAGAATTACATTCCTTACGTAAACGCCAAGAAGTACCATATGCCACATCTATTTCTTGGGTCCTTTATTTTTATACCTCTTCCCAATGAGCATAATGAGAAATAAATAACATAGTTATGGGTACAATTCATAAGTTCAAAGTGGAAAGAGAAATTTGAAGGCCAACTCTTGGGCTACCTTGATGAATTTTGAGTAATAAAGGTACCCAAGGGGCTTGTTGGGTAATTCTAAGTACCCAACCAAGTCCCGTCATGCCGCGATGTGAAATCAGGAATTGCTTGGGAGGTAACCCAAGGTATTTTGTTATTTTTATTTATATTTGCATGATTGACATTAGATATCTACACCTATGATGGCACAGGTATGTTCCTAATTTTCTTTTTTGTTGAGGTTTGATGTATTGGGACAATGCATGATTTTAAGTTGGGGGTGGGGCTTCTTGTAGGTCTTGAGGTCCTCTTGGGGTTTTTGTTTGCATGCCTTTTTTGCTCGGAGTCTTGTTCCGAGTAGAGCTCACATGTTTAAGTGTATTGTGTCATTTAACTAGGAGAAAAATGAGCATCTAAGGCAATTGATATAATGTGTTAAAAATTATAAAACTTTAAAAGTTTGTTATTGAATTGTGTGATATGTGTATATGTGTCTTGCCGATCTTGTTATGTCATGAGAATTAGGGACATGATAATCATTGCTAACAATTGCATAAATCGACTAGGTAGTAGCTTGTGATATGACTTCGTGCCAATGTATGTGAGATGCTACTTAGTTCTTTTTGTGTGTTAAATCCAGAACTTACCCGTTTAGTCTTGCCTAGGTTGTAGGATAGTTGGTTAGGAAAGGACCATAGGCCATTTTTTATTTTAGTCCATTTTTAGCCTAAATAACCTTCCATGAGTGAAATATATCCCTTCACCCCGATTTTGAGACTAATAGCCTATTTATTTTTTTTAATATTCACCTTTCCATTTGTATAACAATGAACCTGTTTTGGCCCTGGTCCTTCTTAGACATTGTGAACCTCAACTCAGGCAAATCACCTAATTTGAGGGTGGCTATCCTAGGGGTGCGTAATGTAAATAGGGTATGTAAAAGAGTAAAATAAGAGAAAAAGTTAGTGGGGTTGGGTGTGGTAGCAAAAGAAAAGAAAAATTATGAAAATTATGAAAAAGAAAGAATAAGAAAACCACACCCAACCTGAATGTGCTTTAAAATAAAAAGGGAGAAATAATGGCAAAAATAAAGTGAAAAATCATTTAAAGTGTGGACCCTAAAGTTAGTATAGTGCCGAGAAGGCTTAGTCACTTGATATATCCATATGTACAATACTAGCCCCCAAGCCTGCATTACAAGGTGAATAAAGTCCTATATTGATCCTAACTTGACAGTCTGAAGGTAAAGTAAAGAAAGTAAGGGCAAGCCTATGGTATTTAACATGCATTAATTAGAACATCTTTTGTGAGTGTGACTGTATTTTGACCGTCCCTGAATTGACATGTATTATTTCATATGAGTGATTGGGAATTCTTTAATTGTGAAAGCACATGGGTTATATTGCTAGCTGCTTACTTGTTTGGGTAGTGTAACTTATATATATCCATAATTGTTTGTTACTAATGTAATGCCATGGCTTGATTCCTTAGTGTCACATTGTTGTCCTTCATTAATATGCACAATTGGGTTTTAAATTATTAAACTTAGAGAGAGTGAGGATTTTGAGCTAAAATTGAAGATTGACTGCCATAGGTATCTTAGATTTCTCTTGGTTAAGAATAGTCCTATTGATCTGTTTTGTTTTGTTGCCTAAGGACAAGCAACTTTCTAAGTTTATGGTCTTGATGTGCTATAGAAATGAAACACTTACAATTCTTAAAACTATGATAATATGTTTGTCCTTAAGGCTATTTTGTTAGATTTGATGTACCATTGTAGTGTTTTGCAGCAAATTAGGTTTTTGAGTCTAAGTTAGAGAAAAAGATGAAAAGTGATGTTTTTGGCCACTTACTTGATCATTATTGGGTATTATTGATAGTTTTTGCATTATACGTGACCAAAGCATGTGATTGAAGTTGAAAGTTTGAAGCTTGGTTGCAAGTGCAGAGTTGAAGATCCTGAGAGTTGACAGTGCTTTAGTAATTTGGCCATAACTTTTAACCCTAATATCGGATTGAGGTGAAATTGGTATAGTTGGAAAGCTAATTCAATTATATATATATGTTGTTGGGGGACTCTTGCACTTTATAAGTCATCTTGTAGACCGCAAGTAGAACATATGGTCTGCATATAGGAAAAAAAAGCACTGGAGGTCAAAATCCCAAGAGCTAGGCTGCATGAATTGTACCTGCGGTTCGTAGCTGCTCCTGCCCTACTGGCAGCAGGTACTACCTTTTCCTAGGGTCAGGAAAAATGTTTGGGGCGTAAATGGCCACCGACTCAGCTTTTCTGGATCGTTTCCAAATTGTTTCCTATGGTTTCTATATATCTCAATTACACTCCTAAGATGTTTTTAAGTCCTATTATCTATGGGTAATTAAGTTTTCCCATTTTAAGTAGAATTTTATTTCTAGGGTTTCTTTTAATTTATAAATAACCTTTAGGCTTTGTATTCATTCATAAATTTAGACAAATACATTTACATATTGATTGAGTGAGAAAGAGGCCACTTCGGGGCCAAGTTTTCAAACATCTTGTTGTTCTTGGTTTGATATTTGGTTTAATACTTTGGGATTTATTTTCTTATTATTGTGAGGTTAATTTTTGTAATTTTACCTATGGATTCCATGCTTGATCTCATAACTATGAGCGGTTAATTCCCTTAGCTAGGGTTGTCAGAACCTTGGCAGATAACGAAGTATAGGAAGTGCCAAGTCATTCTAGATAAAGATTTTTTAATGTATTGGGTTTTATTCGTTCTTATTAATTTCTTAGAGGTGACCAATGTTAAGATCCTGCCTAGATTATTGTTACTTACTCCAAAAGAGGAGCAGTGACTAGGAAATGAATACCACAATATTAATTTAAAGATTAACGATTGATCTATGCTACTAGGTATTACATAAGTAAGATCGTTAACTATCACCTAATAATTAGACACCCAATAGGTAATAGTTAACTGGCATCTAGGATAAGGGTTAGAAAGGCAACATCTTGAGACTCAAAAGGTAAAGGGTGAAATCCATTTTCACATCCAACAGACTGTTGAAGGTACATAACTTATTAGATTCTGCATGTAAGGTATTGAAATAGTTTGATAGTGCATGATAAGTCTGATGAGTTGAGAATCTAGGGGGAACACAAGCCTAGTGTTCATCATAAATTGTTTACAACTAAGAGCAACCTATTCTTTTCCTTTTTTGAATTTCAGCAAATCCCCCTTTTACTTTCCCGCACTCCCAAGCAATTTCAATAAGTTCAAGATAGATTTACAGGCTATTCCATAAGAGATAGACCCCAACCTAGTTGGGTTACTATATTTAATAGCGAATGCATCATCCTTCAATTATAGGTTTTCTTTGGGCATTATCAGTGGCAGCTAAAAGGCAAAATCCTAGCATGAGCTGATCACAATTCTTTGACTTATGGTGATAGCTTAAGAAAGAAAGCCTTTCATGGGTCGATCCCAATTATTTTATTTACCACTGATCAGTTTTTCATATATATCACATGGCTTATAAATATTATTACACAAATAAAAGTACAAAAAAGAATATAATGGACAAGATTCCATAGGTGTAAGTAAAGGTGGTCTTTCATCCTTGCCTATAAGTACATGTATTGTCATTTGATTTCATTATGCTTTTGGTTTACCTATGGTTACTTCATGTAATACCCCATATTTTCTTAGCCTAGACTAACCATCAATACATTGGTTATCCTAAATACAATTTTTGAAATACTCAGTAATTTTAAGATTTGAGCCTACCATTGCTTAGGAAATTCAGTTAGCTTTCCAATGATATAAAATTCACCTAAATCCGGCAATCGAGTAAGAAGTTTTGGAGATTTTAAGTTTCAGCCATTAAACGTCATCATTAAAGACAGTAGCACGTCGTAGAGTGAGTTAAAATAACAACTGTCAATTTCTAGTGTTGCTCCACAATATTTGCATGTTGCGCCAAAGACCCAGATACCAATGTGATTTCACCATGTCGCAGTGCACTTTCAGTTCATAAACAAAGTGGCAATGCGATACCACTGGATCTCACCACCACGCAATTTTCCAGTCATCATTTTCTAGAAGCCCAGTGCGATAGCGGTGCATCGCCCCAGGGGTACAGATTGGGAAAATTTCTCCAAAAATTAAAGTTTCTCCCAAGGTTAAAACAGTCTTTTCCCATGATTTTATTCCTCCTAGATATGGGATTTAAGCTCTAAAAGTATGTAAAACACTTCATTATTCATTATTCATTTTTCCTAAAATCAAAATATAATTCTCTCTCAAGAAAGCAAACCCTAGCTCTCAAGAATCAAGGTCAATCCCAAAAATTTCTCAAATAACTCATCAAATTAAGGTATGTTAGATGTTCATCCATGGATCCTTACCTTCCATAGAGCCTAAGAATTCTTTTTCAAAATACAAGATTTATGATTTATGATTTCCATGTTTGAATTAGATTGAATTTATGTTCATGATGTTGTTTGAGTTTTAATCCATGATTTAGATTACGAGTTTCAAGAATTGATTCTAGTATGTGTTGAATTACATGATATTCATGATAAACCCTTCAATTTGCCTGTTGATTGTTGCAATCATATTAACCCTAATTGTTTATGATTTAATGAACCAAGTATGATTCGTATGTGTTTGATAAATTATCTATGAGAATGAAATAATGCCATTATATTATGCTAACATGTATTCCCCATTCATGTACAAGTTAATGCATTACAAGTTTTTGATGGAATGTCTCTATGAGTGAATTATGAACAAGTCAACATTGTTACGTTATTCAAGATTTTTCTTTTCTTTACTTTTCATGCTATCGAGTCCTGGGGGTATTTAATACTCCAAACCTTAGCTGTTTATTTAGTGCCAATGTCAGAACAGAATATTACCAGTCATGTCACAATTAGTAGTACTCTTTGTCCCTTAAAGAACTCAGTGGAATTCAGTCAGTTTCAGAACTTAGAAAAACCTAGTAATCTCAGTAAATTCAGTTCAGTATAACAGTTCAGTGTCTTTTTGTTAGAAGTAGGATTCAGCACTGAGTGAACCTAATGATGGGGGCTCACCTGCCAATAAAGGGTGTGATCCTAAGAAGCAATCCTTGCATTCTATAACTATGTAACCAGCATAAGGTGAGATATCAAACCTGCTAGTTGAAGGTTGATAAGGTGCTCTACCTGCCAGTAGAGGGTACCACCGTTCTTGTTTAGGGAACCTAACAGTAGAGGGTTACTATTTAGCTTATCTTTACTCGTGGTACTGTACTGACACCCTTCTAATTAGGGTTACAGATTGGACCCCAGTTCAGTTATCTTATCTTATTTGGGGTATGTCAGTTAGATGATTACCTCCCACAGTTTAAGTTTTGGTCTCAGTATTCAGAATAGAACTCAGTTTAGTTCTACAAAAGTAGGACTATTAGAAAAAGTCACTCAAATAACAGTAATTCAGACTATCAGTGATCCCAGATTATCAGTATATTTAGTTATTAGTTATTAGATTCAGTTTCAGTATACTAAGTCACAGTAGGCACAGTATGTTCAGTAGTTAACAGATCCTCCATGTATTCTAATCCATATCTTGCATATAATTTAGTTAGTTATTGATCATGCCTAAAAACCCATGCATTCAGCCTTACCTCATTTAGCATACTAGTACATTCCCACATACTGACTGCATACCCATTTTTTGTGCAATGATGTTTCATATCATAGGTTCGGATGCTCAGGTTCTTGAGCACGATTAGCTAGATTCAGCCAACAGTAGAAGATTTAGCAGTGAGTTCTCATCTATCAAGGATATAATTTTGTTTTAGTACTTCATCTTAGCAGTATTTTAGTAGATGGAGTTAGTTGGGGGATTGTCCCATCAACTCCACTTTCAGATAGATTTACTAAGAGCCTTTTCAGACTAGATTTTTAGACAATATTCAGACTCAGATGTTATTATATTTTATCAGTATTTTAGATATTTTGAACCTTTTGGCATTTTAACCCATTATTCTACATTTATTTTGTTATTATTGTTCAGTGCTCACAACAGATATCATTCATGGGTTAGTTTGTGGTCTTTTGGGGTCGCAATCACCGTGTGATGACTAGGGGGTAGTCTCAGGTCATTACAAACTTTCTATCAAAGCCTAAGATTCAAAAAAGTTCTAGGGAGTTTGAAAAGCCGCATCGCGTTGAGTCTTGTGCATGGGTGTGTAGCGCGCCACAATTATTGGCAGGAGGTTATAAGATGTTTTAGCAAACATTTCCCTTTATTCAGTATTTATGTCATGCGAATGAGCATAAGAACAAGTTAATCTCTCAGTCTAATCTACTTCTTCCTTTCATTTATAGACCATGCCTCCTAAAAGAACTAACGAAAGAAGAATCAAAAACTATTTAGCCCCTCTGCCCATTTAGGCAGATCCCCTGGACAAATATTTCACTCACATAAAATTTAGAACTACATTCAATAGTCTAGCCAATATAGTAGTAGCTTAGAATAAACGGCAAGCTGCAGTTCCAGCCAACCCATTGGCCAATACTAGTGAAACCAAACTTCACTGGCTTCACAGGAGTTTCTTGATCAAGTTTAGAAAGTCACAAGTATCATAGGAGTGACTTCCAGTGAGGGTGCTGAGTTAGGCGCCTATAAGCTACAAGATGTTTCCCATACGTTGTTTAAGCAGTGGAAGGTAGACAAAGGTATAGATGTGTAACTCTCCGAATCTGGTATTTGAAATGCTACACGGTGCCCATGACCCCGAAGGACCACAAGCTAACCCATAACTGATATCTGTACCTATACACTGCATAATATATGTATATAAATATGGAAATAGAGGTTGATAGGCCATAAGGTTTAATATTGTAACATAATAGATAAAAAAATAACATCTGAATGGGGTATGGAGTACCCAAAACAATTGAAATAAACTATCTAAACATAATTGTCTGAAAAGCCTCTAACTGTCTAAATAAGGAGTTGATAGGACATGTCCCCAACTAACTCCATCTACTGAAATAAACTGAGTACTAAAATAATAAAATAATAATCATGTCCTAGAAGAATGAGGACTCATACTAGCTCTGACGGCTGACACAGGAATGCTACTGGTGCAATAGAGCTCGTGCCTCAGAACCTATGGCATAAAGTAAAACACCATAGCGCAAATGTGTCAGTATGATGGAATGTACTAGTATACATATGAGGTAGGATAATGCAAAGGTCTCACATCCATGAACTATGCTAACTGACTAAACAATATAAATATGAGAATATATGCATGAATAAGAGATTGTAACCAAATTTGTGATAGTATGATTACTGAGTCTAACTACTGAAAACATGGACATTTTGATGACTGATTTAACTGATATAACTGATATTCTAAGTGACTGTGTCTGACAGTCTAGTTTCTTATGGAACTATCTAAGTCCTATACTATTCTGAGTTGACTATTTTTGGCAGTCCTAAAATATGATGAACTATCTGAATTCTTTTAATGAAATTGTATGAATGTATCTGATAGTCCTGATTCTATAACTGAAACTGTGGGAAGTAGTCCTGATTCTATAACATGATTGGTATTACTGAGGGGAATAGAACTAAACTTCTTATGTTGGGAACTGGAATCATACATGTTTCTATAAAAAGCGTGCGAATATAAGCTGGGTTTATGGAACTGAGATGTGAAGCATGCGTAGGCATCATGCTGACTGGAGTACAAAACTTTACGCTAGATAAGAATGGGCCTGGAATCATTTTCCCCTTACTGCCTTAATATACGTACTGGTACTACTACTGGAATCTGAGGGCCTGACTTGGTCACTTGGTCTATCATCTACTCTTTAGCTTTAAGCCATCATCATAAGTCTGTGAACACTTTGCTAAACTCTGAACTAAACTGCAATCATCATTACATACTTTTACTCTATTCGACACATGGTTGCCTAACTAAACACAAAATCTACTTCTATTTCTTTATAGACTACTAATATTACATCTCCTAACTCACATCCCTACATTCATACTTAGTATCAAATCAATAAACTTAAATTCTTAATAGCACTGTTCAAGCCTACTAAATTACTTTGGTACAACTATCCCCATTAATACATAATCTGTTGAATACGGATAATATTATCCCAATTATACTACTACTAAACTCCTTGGTTCATGCATCTAACTCTAGGTCATATGCTATCATAGGATTCTGAGAAGGGTCTGATGACATATCTAGATTTAGGTTTATGGATGAGTTCTCATGATCATGAATGAAATCTGTACAACTTTGGAACATAACATAACTAATGGGATACTTTTGAGCTATGGGAAATCCCATCACTCTCTGCGGAGACTTTCTGAGAAAACCCTATCTCTAAGACTTTGAGCTTTACTGTTTCTGTTACCTTGAAAGTAAGGTGGAGGTAAATGAATGATGAGAATTTTCATGAGTTTCCTAAAGAACCTTTCTATAGCATGATCTAAGACATGAAAGAAGGGAAACTGTTTCTAAATCATCTCATAGCCTCGTGCACATAAATGTGGTGCACAACACACCCATGCACAAAATTATATTAGATGTATTTTTTAGACTTTCTAGGAAACTATTGAACCTTAGGCTTTGATACCAAGTTTGTGTAATGCTACACGGTGACCATGACCCCAAAGGACCACAAGCTAACCCATGACTAATATCTATAAATATGGAAATAAAGGATAATATGCCAGAAGGTTCAATGCTGTAACATAACTGATAAAAACATAAAATCTGAATGGGGTATGGAATACCCAAAATAACTGAAATAAACTGTCTAAACATAATAGACTGAAAATCCTCTAACTGTCTGAATAAGGAGTTGATGGGATATGGCCCAAACTAACTCCGGCTACTAAAATAAATTATGTACAAAAATGATAAAATAATAATCATGTCCTTGAAGGATGAGGACTCACTGCTAGCTCTGACGGCTAATGCAGGAATGCTACTGGTGCTCTAGAGTTCATGCCTCAGAACCTATGGCATAAAGTAAAACACCACAGCACAAATACATCAGTACGATGGAATATACTGGTATGCATTTGAGGTAGTCTAATGTAAAGGTTTCATATACATGAACTATTCTAACTGACTGAACAATATGAACGTAAGAATACATGTATGAATAAGAGACTATAATCGAATTTGATATAATATGATTACTGAGTCTGACTACTGATAAAATGAAAATTTTGATGACTGATGTAATTGATATAACTGATAATCTGAGCGACTGTGTCTCATAGTCTAGTTTCTTATGAAACTATTTGAGTCCCGTACTATTCTGAATTGACTATATCTGACAGTCCTAAAATCTAAAAAACTATCTGTGTTCTTTTAATGAAACTGTATGACTATATCTAACAGTCCTGGTTCTGTAACTAAAACTGTGGGAAGTAGTATCTAACAGACATGCCCCAAAATGCACCATAATAGCTAAGCTAGGGTCCAATCTGTGCCTTAATTAGAAGGGTGTCAATACTGCGCCACTAGTAAGGACAACCTATGAGTGACCCTTATATAACAGGTAACTCTAACCAGAATGGTAGGAACCCTCATATAATAGGTTAATCCACCTCATCTACCCGCATATAACAGGCTATGATGTCTTAACCTACACTGTCTACATAATTCTGGAATGCAATGATTGCTTCGAAGAATTACACCCTCACATAACAGGTGCGTTCCCATCTTTGGGTTTCCTCGATACTAATTCCTACTCCCATCTGAATAGAAACTGAATATGAATAACGAAACTGGACTAGACTGAATTTATGGAGTTTCGTTGACTGACAGAATACTACTGAGATTACTAAATTTTTGAGCTTTCCTAAGTCACATGACTGACTGAGTTCTATGGATCATTACTTGACTGAGGATATCCTAAAAACATGACACTATCTCTAGACACACAACTATGTTTTTTGAGTACAAGTACCCTGAGGACACGATAGAAGGAAACTGACAAAGCATGACTTTCTAGAATACATGACCAATATCAACAATCCATAATACAATAAGTTAGGGATTTAATGAAGTACATGGTTATCATAATCTTATACATGAATGGGAATACATATCAACATATCGACATTTCATCAACTAGTCCCATAAGTAATCCTTCAAACATCCATAATGTATAACAATATCATATAGGCCATTTTGATAATAAAGGCAAATCATACATTTGTTATTTTGATCACAGTTTAGCTCTAAGGCATAATTTATATCCCTTTAGGCATTTTATCAAACACCTTACATGCACAACTTAAGGCATAGGTGAAATCATCAAATTTACAAGTCATAAACCACCGATTCATTGATTTTAATTTATATGCTTTCTTAGTTTCAAAATTTCACATAAAGATGCCAACTATGGAATCAAACAACAACCATCACATAAACATGAACAACCCACAACATAATAACATGATTCATAATTTAAATTAGGGTTCTTGAGCTTTATGGATGAAAGGAATCAAATAAATCAACACAATGTATACCTTAGTTCATGATCCTATGAAGATTGACGGAGAAACTTCTTGAATTTGAATCCCTCAATTTGAACCTTAGCTTGTTCTTCATAGGATTTTTGGAAAAAAGAAGTATATTTTACTTCAATTGGGACTAAATCCTGTGTTTGAAAGCTTATATATGGGTGGAAAAGGACCGTTTTTCCCTCAAAGAAACCCAAAAATAAAGTGTTTACGTCATTTGGTCCATAAGATATGTGGCACATACCTTATCACGTAATCTAGGTTGTGTGGTGTACACCTTACCTCATACATTAGGTTGTACCGCACACAACTTATGGTATAAGTTAGGTTGTGCATCGCACACCTTATGTTAGGCAACATACGATACTTTGCAATGCCATAACTTCTTGCTTTGGTGTCGGATTTTAGTAAAATTGGTATTGCTAGAAAGCTAATTCGATTATCTACAATTTGGTGGGTCTAAATATGCAAAAATACCACATATACAACAAGTTATGCTCGCAAAAAAATGAACCTTGAGGAATCAAACACTAAAACTTGAGGGATTCAAAGGCTCTTAGCTTGCCTTACTCTAAGTGACTCTTATAAACACGCTTAATACATTGTGAGCTCTTTTCTCACTAGTATACTCATTGTAAGTCATGAACTCAAATATGAATCATAGGATAGGAGGTTTCATACATAGAACAGTGGTTCATTTTCTACCTTGGAAATATATAGGGTATTAGAAGATACATAATCCCTAGGGTGAAAAGAGTTTTCTACTTTCTTCCTAGATAGATTCTTTCCCTTAAAGCTGAGAGAAGACAAAGTGTTAGAGTTCAACAATCTCAGACAAGGTAGAATGAGAGTAAAAGAGTATTCTCTCAATTTTACTCAGTTATCTAGGTATGCTCCCTATGTAGTGCAAGACAATAGGTCCAGTATGAGCAAGTTCGTATCTGGGGTGTTAGATAGTTCGGTTAAGGAGTGCAAAATAGCAATGTTGATTAAAGAAATGGATATATCTAGTCTTATAGTCCATGCTCAATAGGTTGAGAAGAAGAAGCTTAAGAAGAAGGAGAAAGAGAATAAGAGGGCTAGAACAGGTAGCTTTAATTTCAGTCAACCTAAGTCAAAAGGCGTTAATCATTCCCAATTTCATCCAAAGTCTTTAGTCCTTACTTCGTTCTCAGCCAGTGTACCGATGACCCAAGATTGCGTAAGCAATGGTCCTACAAATCCATTTTGTAGAGAGTATGGTAAGAATCATAAGGGTATGTGCAGAGCTGGCAGTGATGTTTGTTTCAGGTGTGGCAAGCCAGGCCATAGAGTCAGAGATTATCCTCAGTCAGGTTCTTAGGGTTAGTATAGTTGTTCTTCAGCTCAGTTAGGTTGCCCGAGTCTAGAAGGTGCCACTTCCAGTGCCACCAGTGTGCAACGCCTAAACTGGTCTTACACACTTCAATCCAGACAAGATCAAGAAAGTTCTCCTGATATGGTCACTGGTATATTACAGATCTCCCATTTACATATTTATGCCTCAATTTCAAATCCTAAATATTTAATCACAATTTAGTTCGTAGGCACCCCATCCATCATATCATGCTTTTCCTTAGAATCTCAGCCAAATCAGCATTCTCAAGGGACATAGCATCCCAAGGGTAAGATACACTATAATCCTTGAGCTATTATGATCTAAACTATCCATTTCCTTTTTACGTAGCGAATTCAGTTGAAGTAATGGGTCATCATAGTTGACCCTCAAGTCCTAATCTCAGCTGTATGACCATCCCCTTGTCATGAGATGTATCCAAGGAATCAGTTCAATTCATATGTCATGATTCAGACTTAGTCATGTCCCCATGTTCCCGTTCATGCATATTCAGTCACGTATTCATTAATTCATTTAGATATGTACTCATGCATAAGACATATATGTTCAGAGTGTATGTTTAGTCTATCAGACCAGTCACATAATCTTTCTTTAGTTGTGTATGTATAGTCCAACACGTAAACTCAGTCTGTCCGTACTCTCTCAGATTAACTAACCACATTCGAGGATGAATGTTTCCAAGAGGGAGATATTGTAATACCCCACATTTTCCTAGCCTATACTAACCCTTAGTACATGGGTTATTCTAAATACAATTTTTGAAATGCTCAGTAATTTTTTCATTTGAGCCCGCCTTTGCATAGAAAATTCAGTTATCTTTTAAATGTTATAAAATTTGCCTAAATCCGACAATCGGGTAAGAAGTTATGACAATTTTAAGTTTTAGTTATTAAACATCATCATTCAGGACAGTAGCACATAATGGAGTGTGTTAAAATAGCAATTGTTTTTCTAGTGTTGCTCCACGATATTGGCGCGTCACGCCATAGACCAGTTCACAATTGTCAATTTCTAGTGTACCAATGCAATTCCACCAAGTCGCGGTGTACTTTCAGTTCACAAATAAAGTGCCAATGTGATACCACTATATCGCGCTATCATACAATTTCCCAGTCTTTATTTTCCAATGGCCAAGCGTGATAGCGCTGTGTCGCGCCAGGGGTCCAGATCGGGAATATTTCTCAAAAAATTAAAGTTATACCTAGGGTTAAAATAGTCTTTTTCCATAACTTTATTCCTCCCACGTATGGGATTTAAGCTCTAAAAATATGTAAAACCCTTTATTATTCACTTTTTCCCAAAATCAAAAGATAATTCTCTCTTAAGAACGTAAACCCTAGACCTCAAGAATCAAGGTCAATCCTAAAAATTTCTCCAAGAACTCATCAAATTAAGGTATGTTATATGTTCATCCATTGATCCTTACCTTCCATGGAGCCCAATAATCCTTTTTCAAAATACAAGATTTATGATTTATGATTTCCATGTTTGAATTCGATTGAATTCATGTTTATGATGTTGTTGGAGTTTTAATCCATGATTTAGATTACGAGTTTCAAGAATTGATTCTAGTATATGTTGAATGACATGATATTCATCATAAACCCTTCAATTTGCAAATTGATTGTCGTAACCATGTTTACCTAAGTTTTTATGATTTAATAAACCAAGTATGCTTCTTCTGTGTTTGATAAATTGTCTAGGAGAAAGAAATAATGTCATTATAGCATGCTAACATGTATTCCCTATGCATGTACAAGTTAATGCATTACAAGTGTTTTATGAAATGTCTCTATGAATGAATTATGACCAAGTGAACATTGTTATGTTATTCAAGATTATGCTTTTCTTTTCTTTTCGTGCTATCGAGTCCTGGGAGTATTTAATACCCAACAACATAGTTGTTTATTTAGAGCCAGTGTCAGTTACAGAATATTATCAGTCATGGCACGATCAGAAGTACTTTCAGTCCCTTATAAAACTCAATAGAGTTCAGTCATTACAGAACTTACGAAAACTCAGTTATCTTAGTGAATTTAGTTCAGTTTAGTCCAGTATAACAATTTAATGTTTTTCAATTGGGTGTAGGATTCAGCACCAAGTGAACCCAAGAATAGGGGCTCACCTGCCAGCAGAGGGTGTGATCCTTAAAAACAATCCTTGTATTCCAAAACTACGTAGCCAGCGTAGGGTGAGACATCAAACTTACCAGTTGAGGGTTGATGAGGTGCTCTACCTACCAGTAAAGGGTACCACTATTCTCGTTTAAGGAACCTACTAGTAAAGGGTTACTCGTCAGCTTATCTTTACCCGTGGATGGTACTGACACCCTTTCAATTGGGATTACAGATTGGACCCTAACTCAATTATCTTATCTTATTTGGGGTTTGTCAGTTAGATGATTACCTCCCAGATTTTCAGTTTAAGTCTTAGTTTTCAGAAAAGAACTCAGTTCAATTCTATAAAATTAGGACTGTCAGATACAGTTACTCAGTTAACGGTAATTCAAACTATCAATGATCCCAAATTATCAGTATATTTAGTTATCAATTATCAGACTCATTTCCAATATACTCAGTCACATTAGGCACAATATGTTCAGTAGTTTATAGATCTTCCATTTATACTAATCCAGCTCTTGCATATCATTAAATTAGTTATTGATCATGCATATAAACCCATGCATTCATCCTTACCTCATTTAGCATACCAATACACTCATGTACTGATCGCATACCCGTTTCTTGTGCTATGATGTTTTATAACATAGGTTTGGACGCTTAGGTTCATAACTGCTCTTAGCCAGATTCAGCTAGCAGTAGAAGATTTAGCAGTGACTCCTTATCTATCGAGGATATTCTTTTATTTTATTACTTCAGCTTAGCAGTAGTTTAGTAGATAGAGTTAGTTGGGGGATTGTCCCATGAACTCCACTTTCAGACAGATTTAGTTAGAGGCTTTTCAGATAAGATTTTTAGACAGTATTCAGATTTAGATGTTATTATATTTTATTAGTATTTTAGATGCTTTAAACCTTATGGCTTTTTAGTCCATTATTCCAAATTTATTTTATATTATTGGTCAATGCTCACAACAAATATCATTCATGGGTTAGTTTGTGGTCCTGCGGGGTTACAAGCACCGTGTGATGACTAGGGGTAGTCTCGGGTCATTGCACTTCATGTCGTACATATTCAATGCATTTATTTACACTGACATCCCTCATATGGGACCTGCATTCCATGCTTCAAGTACACATACTCAGCTAGAAGATCTCTCTAATAGAAGCATAGGGTAAGTAGTGATGGTTGGTGAGCCCCAAATTGATTTGGGACTTTACTAAGTCTTTAGATTATATTTTGATAGTCTTATAGTCATGAACTCCATTAGTAGCTTTGTAGACATTATTTGTCATATGTATATATGATTGTAATTGTCATAGGTATCAGTTTTGGTTAGTTGGATTTTTTGTGTATATGTATAGCCTCTTCTATATAATTCTAATTGAACGGTAGTCCATTTACTTATTATTGGTCATTCTTAAAGCATGTCTTTATATGGTACTTGTCCACCTTACCCAAGGTTGGGGAGTGACAACCAGTGAGAACCAAAACCAACCCATGGACTTGCATAACCTTAATAATGTTGTATAACCAATGTAAAATCAATGTGTAAAGGCTAAAATAAATGAAAAATACTAAATCAAACAATAATAAAGTTTGAGTTTAAAACCTAAAAAGTTGAACACCTAACTGAATGTCTAAAAGCCTCTACTTGTATGGGTTGCTTTAACAAGCCCCCAACTATAACTATCTGAAACTGAAATATTATTAAACAAAATACTAATAATAGACCTTGAATAATGAGGACATACCAAAGTAGTGCTGCTTATGTAGTAAGAGATCATCGAAAGCGCAATCCAGATGCTGCACGTCAGAATCTATATTATGAGATACTATAGAATAAAAGAAAGTATGCGATCAATAATTTGAATTTATTGAGTATGTAATATAGGAAATAATTAATATAGTCTGAACCTAATACATTTAACAAGGTATATTGATGAAAGACCAAGTAATAACCATGTACTATATGATAAACTTAATAACTGAATACAAGGTCATGTAAGTATTTGAATCTAAACTACGGGATGTGGACTATGGTAGATACTAATAAGTAAATCCCTGATAAAGGGGTATTCAGTACCCCTACTAAAGGGGTATCAGTACCTTGCCAAGGGTACGAACACTGACTAAGTGGATTTACTAAATATATATCTGAATAGACTAAGGTGTCACTCTTCGTATGATGGGTGACCCTTTAGAACCTACATTGGCATTGTAGTTTTGGGATATAGGATCTTCTACTAGATTTCTAAGACTAACTAACTTATGAGCCTCCATCCCTGTGTTCAGTTGATACATAGTACTATTTCCAACTGAATAACAATCATAATTGCAATGCTCAATAATAATAATCTTAAGATTGAAAAAAGAGCTTTAGTTGAAAGCATTCAAAAACTTGTTAGCTAGATGATTTAACACTCATAAGTATATTCATAAATCCTAGGTCATGGGGTGTTCATAACCTACCATCTCTGGTGAATACGACTATTATGCCAGTTTTATAAATTGAGTGAATTTAAGGTACTTAATAACTGAAGTGAAACAATCATGGATTTTACTATATAATTAGGGTTTATGATTTGAACATGAAATGGTATTGAAATTTATTTTAAAACTCGGTTCTATAACTCAATGCGATCAAAGAACTAGAATTTGAAGTGATTCATAACATTCGTAAATCTTAAACTCTAAAAAAGGAATCAAACTAAGGAATTTAGTTAACTTTAGGGCTCAATGGGTTTAGGGTACCCACTATTAAAATTCCACATACCTGGAGATGAAAACCTTGAACAAACTTTGAACTTGGATCTTGAAAGAGATGAACCCTAGTTTTTTCTAGGAGGAAGAAAAATCATATCTTTTCTTTGTTTGAGGCTAAGTATCTCATTAATTTGGGTAATAAGGGAATTATGATAATATTAACTTAGTACTTAACCTTGGAATAAATTAAACGTCCTAGTTTATATGTGAAAAGAGTGTGAAAAGATTGATGTACCCTTTTAAATTCATAACTAGAAAGTTGTTGGAAGGGACGCACGAGACCTTCCCATAATGATGGGACTAAACTATGATCATGGGTAGTGTCGTGGTCTAGAGGTGGGAATCGCGCTCTATTAACTCCACTAGAGGAGCCTTGGTACGATCATTTATCCCACTTATGAATGTACCTAGGTTCGTATGTTCAGGGTTCCAACCAAATCAACTTTAAAAGTCAATATTATACCTAAAATCATCATTCATAAATAGGGTCATGTTTCCCTATCATGGCTAGAAGGTATAGTTGTCAACTTAAATAGCTTTGGGGTTGTTTTGATCAGAATGAGAATCGTATTGTCGTATAATCTCACAAGGATCATACCTATGATCATAGGTTCTCATTTTTGGATAGTGCTTCACTAAAATAACTAGAACATCTTACTCTGATATTAGATTAAGGCAATAATGGATTAGAAAGAAAATTCAATTATATGCCATTTGATGGGTTTTGATGTCAAAAGTACTTCAGAATCAAGACTTTATACTTGTTTCAAGTTGACTATAGGGAGATTCTTCACAAGTAATTAATCAGTAAGGAAGGTTTTGACTTGGCCATGATCTAGGATTTTCTTGTGGCCTTATTACATATATAAATAAATTCTAATACCACCAAAACCTAATGTTTGATTTTATATGTACGTGAAGCATGGTCTAATATTATCTTGGATTTTTTAGGTGCTATAATATCTCCTAATATTCCATGGTTTCGTGGAACTTTTAACTCTTAAAACTATGAAAATATAGAACCACTTAGGCCATTTTGTTGGATATAAGGAGTGTTTTGTGTATGATGTAGGGAAAGTAGGTTTGAAGTGAAAAGGACCAGAATAAGAAAAAAAAGTTTAGAAAAATTGAGTTGCGGCCTGGACAATGAGTCGTTGGGTGACTACATAACTCGTAGTCCAATTCATGGTGATAATAATAAAGGTTGTTGAGTCCAAGAGGGAAGTTGAGGCTGGCTACTACTTGTAGGAATTGACAACGAGTCATATTCTAAATTCATTCTGAGCTAAGTGGAATAAGTCTTAAAGATAGACAAGCTAAAGACCTAGTGGAAATCAAGGATGACTATGAGTCGTCGCAATAGGTTACGACTCATAGTGAAAAACCATTTTGATAGCAGTGAGAAATATGTTGAAAGGAGAAAATCCACTGGAGTGTCAACGAGTTCAAAAATGATATATAGGGTCTCATAATAAGTCATCATCATTGAGTATAGAAGAGAGTAATGGTTCTGACATCGAGTCATTTTAGTCCAGATGACGTGTCTCCTAATTTTTAGTCACTGCCGACTTTAGTTTTCTAGTTTTTTTTGGTTAGGTTTTCTATGTTATTATAAGATACTATACATACTCCTTTGATATTTTTGTAATAGTTTATGCACTCATATTATTCACAAATATATATTGATTCCAAGATTGACTTTTGATCATGGTATTCTTGTGCTCTTGGTTTTTGGTTGATAAGTTGATTTGAGACATTAGGTTTTATTATTCCATTGTTGTGGGATTACTTCTATGCTTTGTTTATTGAATTTCATGGTATCTTTTGCAACTATAAGTGACTAAATCCTTTAGCTAGGGTTCTGGGAAACATAGCAAAATAACAAAGTAGGGGAAGTGTGAGGTTCTTCTAGATCATTATTTATGTTTGCATTGTTATCTTCTTATGTTTAATTATTTTCTAAGCAGTGGACAATCCTAAGAACCCATCTATATTCGAGATCATCTTCTCAAGAGAGATTGATATTGGGAAAACAAGATTACAACAGTTATTTGAGGCTATCAAACCTTATTTAATAACATGATACTCGAAAGGTGATAGATAAACACTAATCAAAGACTAGGTTTATTAAGGCGACGCCCTAAGACTCTTAAGGTAAAGGGTGAGATTTATCAAAGAGTTCACAATACAGTTGATACTACCTAGCTTATTAGATTCTGCATGTGTGATAGTGATATAGTCAGATTGAGCATGATAAACCTATGGAGTTAGTAAGCCAGGGGAACACAGTCCTAGTGTTCATCTCAGATTGATTACAACCAAAAGAAATCAAGACTTGTTACTTTTCACTATTTACTGCAAATTCCCCCATTTACGTTTTTGCATTTCTAGCTACTTCAGTAAGTTTGGGAGACAGATTTGACCTATTACCCATGGGATTGACCCCAACCTAGTCAGGTTACTTTAATTTGAAGGCAACCACATTCTATCTTCTTGCAGGGTATAGTTTGGGAGACGTCATCTCCCAATTGGGGACATGCATCCCCAAATGGAAACTAACTAAGCTGAAATATTAAGTAAATAGTTGTAATACCAACATTTACTTTCTAAGAACTGAATACAGACATGATAACTAAGTCTGTAGCTGAAAAATAGTCTGGATTAGAATAATTAAGGCATGTTATGACATGAAACCAAAAGAATTAATTCATTAAGGGGAAACTATTACCTCAAGCTGGGACTAAGTTCAAAAGGAAAAGGTGGTAGTAATTTGTCATCATATCTACCTCTACTTCCTAAGTAGTTCCCTCACCTAACTGATTTTGCTAAAGATCTTATACTAAAGCAACCTCTTTATTCCTTAACCTAGGAACCTGATGGTCAAGGATCTCAATTGAGACCTCTTTGTAGGAAAGACTAACTTTCACACCCACGCTCTCTAAGGGCACAACCGAAATAAGATTAGCAATGCATTTCTTTAATAGAGGCACATGTAAAATTGATATACAGATGCTTAGTCTATAGAAAACTCTAATTCATAGGCTACATTGCCAAAATGACCAATAATCTTATAAGCGGACCAACATTGTGGAGACTGACCTTTCCTTTCTTAAAAAATCTCTTCATACCTTTCATGAATACAACAACAACAACAATAAACCCAGTGAATTCCCACCTAGTGGGGTCTGGGGGGGTAAGATGTACGCAGTCCATACCTCTACCTCTGAAGAAGTAGAAAGGCTGTTTCCGATAGACCCCCGGCTCAAGGCACGAGATACCACACAAACACATAGTAAAGCACAGAAGCAGATTACATAACATAAATAAGGCACCCATAAGTAATATAAAACAGAGGAGAGCAGAGGAAAGCACACAGATTCGTAATGAAACATGGAACACGGAACACGGAATCATAACAGGAATAAAACCCCCACCAAGTAATTCCCTACACTAGCGACCGAAACTGGTCGTAGTCCTATACCGTAATTCGCGTTCTCCAGACCTTCCTATCTAGGGTCATGATACTTTTCATGAATGATACTTTTAATTAGAAAAAATCACCAATAGTAAACTCAAGTTCTCTCCTCACATTTGTCTAGGAACTCTACCGACTTTGAGCTATTTTTAGCCTTTTTCTAATTAGTTGAACATTCCCCATTATGAACTATATCTAGCCTATCAACATAGCTTCACCAACTCCATACCAACCAATTAGAGATCTATACCTCCTATCATAAAGTTCTTCAAATGGGGCTATATGAATACTAGAATGATAACAATTAATATAAGCAAACTCAATCAAAGGAAAATAATCATCCTAACTACTTTTGAAATCGATCACACACTCTTTCAACATGTACTCTAAGGATTGAATAGACCTCTATGCCTGACCATTCATCTGTGGGTGAAAAGTCATACTAAGATGAGCTTGGTTACCAAGCCCCTTCTAAAACATCTGAAAAGAACTTAGAGATTAATTGAGTGCTTATATTTTAAATGATAATTAAGGAGGCTCCATTTAATTTCACCAACTCCCTAAAGTAGATTCCCACAGAGTCCTCAGATTAATCTAAAGTGCTAACTTGCAGGAAATGGTCCGACTTAGTCATTCCGTTCATGATAACCCAAATAGAATTATCTTGTCGACGGGTATGAGGAAACCCTGTAAAGAAGTCCATATTCACAACTTTCCACTTTAAGTAGGATTATCAATATCCTAAAGTATACCATCAAGAATTAGGTGCTCAACCTTAACCTGCTGGCAATTTACACACTTAGATAAAAATTCTGTGATATCCTTCTTTATTCCATTCCACCAATAGACTTTCCATAGATCACGATACATCTTAGTGGCTCTTAGGTAAATAGAATATCGAGAACTGTGAGATTTTTCAAGCATCCATTGTCTTAAGTCATCTACATTCAGAACATATAGTCTGCCTTAAAAACAAAGAATACGATCACCCTCTTGGAAGAAAACCTCAACCTTTTGACTTTGGACTGCTTCTTTTAACCTAAGAAAAATAGGATCACTATCTTACTTTGGTTTCACTTTGGATACCAACGAGAATTTTTAACCACACTGAACCAAAATACTACTTTGGGCTAAATTAACAAACCAAACTAAAAATCTATCAAGATTGTAAACCTTACAAACTAACTCTTTCTTCCTATTTTCTATTTGAGCGACACTTCCCATAGACAACCTACTATGAGTGTTATCCACAACATTGACTTTCCCCAAATGGTACAAGATACTTATATCATAATCCTTCAAGTACTCTAGTTATCTCCAATGATAAAGATTTCGATCTTTCTAACTGAACGCATAATGAAGGATCATGTAATTAGTGAACACATCAACATGAACCCCAAGAGATAATGCATCCAAATCTTTAAGGCATAGATAACTGTTATCAACTAAAGATCATGAGTCAAGTAGTTATTCTTATGAGGCTAGATATGTCTAGAAGCATAGGCTATAAACTTTCCCTACTTTATCAACATAAAACCAAGTCTAACTCAGGATGGACATGACATGAACCAGGGCCTAGTCATGTCTGGTGCCTCAAGTCCAAACGAGATTAGAGACAACCCCTAATACCCAACCATAATAACCCTGTACCCTATATCGGATGAATTCCGAACATATATTAATAGAAAATAATTATACTCAAGTATAATAATAGAATCCATAACCATAACCACCCAATAATACAATCAAATATCCAACCAGTGTAAGTTGTAATACCAATACTAATGCCAAGGACGATACCAATACCTACAATGCCTATGCCATAGTCACACAAAGCATCTAACCAAAAATAGAGAACGTCCTCTTGGGACATGCCCCTGGCCATAGCCAAAACCAAAGTCCAAGTAATAACTAAAATTATGAAAAGATATCCATATCATGAAATAGAGCCTTTAGGATGAGTAGTATGGACGGTTCATGCATTGCGTGGGGATATAGCGCCCGAAGATGGGTTAGTGGGTGAACGCTAGGATGTACTTAGGAATAAGGATAAAATAATGCCAATATTTTAAACCAAGTAAATAACCATATGCTGTCATATCCATCCATCTATATTATATATATATACATACATACGTATATATATATATAAAATCTATGCAGGGAAAGGGAACCGGGTTTAGCATATATTTTAAAACTCCTAGGCTTGTGTAGCTTTACTGTCATAATTCACCCACAGGCTATATGGGTCTAGTTTTACCCCCTAAATAGATCCTAGTATATGCAGCCACACCAAACTAGAGATATTACAGGGGACAGGGATTCTCTTGTACCCTTCATCCTTTAGGATACATATATACAAGTATAACTTAGGGGATTCATATGTACCCCATAGGTATATAGTCACCATGACCAGCCCTCATATTAGCAAACATGAGTCTGCAGTGTTTTTTATTAGACTCACACCTTCATGATTAGTTATCACAACCCATGTTTATTGCCTAACTAAAACCATTAGCATATAACCAACCACCAATTCTATAAGTTATTAACCAAGGATTTATGAAGTGGTATCGTCATGCCGACCATAGTTTGCAAGCAATATCATTAGCCAAAACCTAGGGGATTCCTATGTATCCCACATGATTTCCAAATAAACCAATACCATGGCCACACAGTCCCAACCAAACCATTTAAAAATATTCAAACCAATTTAGGTTCCATTACCATATTATGCAATGCAATAGTTTCAATAAAAGTCAAACTATGAGCCAAAACCATTCTAATAGGCATTTTAACTAACATATTGAGGGTATATAATTTCCAAAACCAAAACCAAGTACCAATTGACCATTACCATGCAACCACATGTTCAAACCACAATTATAATATGAAACACAGAAGTAAAACATGAGACCAAAACCCCCCAACATATAATTCAAAAGCAAGCAATACCATTAAATCAAGAAAAATAAATATTAAAACATGAATTTAGTTGATTTAACAATAAGGGAGGAGTAACATGCCTTAGATACCAAGGAGTACAGAGAGAAAACTCCCTTGAGAGCCTTAATCAACCACCTTGAAGGAAACCCTATCATTTTCTTAACACAAGATCCTTTAGAGAGATTTGAGAGTGTTTTATGAGTGTTTTGATCTTTCAAAGTGAAGAATGAGGGACAAATTAAGGTTATAGGACATTAGTATTAAGGGTTTAAGGGTGGTAAATATCTAAAATATCCTCATCTTAAAAGATAAAAAAGGTGCTCAGGAGGATACGACCACACCACCCAAACCGTACCCACACCATACGATTGGTACCCAACACTCATACCTTAGGCAGCAAATTGGACCCCAACACTATCCAACATATGAGTTTATGCCCTAACTCATATCCAATCATATGACAAGTAACTTAGAACTGTACCCTAGGTAGTCTACCAAGAGAATGACACACTGATCAATATATAAGTGGATTTCCTCACTTGTACAATCTCCATATGACTCATATGGCGTATATTTGTATCTTGGATAGTAACCAACCAAAAACACACTGAGTAACAGATGAAAAAGGCCCTTAAACCATACCCACATCATAAGAGAAGTACCTTCAAATTGTATGATATTTAGAAGCTCAAACGCAAGAAATATCTAAGGGTCAAAAGACGAGGTGTTTCAGGAAGCATCACAATAAACCATACAATTATCTGTACCCTTTGGCAGAGTCAAAACTAGAGTGATGGTGACCCGAGTCTTCAACTCCTAATAACTCATTTCATATGAGTTAGACCATTTAAATTTCATATCTTTCTAAGTTAGTCGAGACATAGGACAAGCTATACCTGAACATTCTTCAACAAACTACTTGTAGTAACCATCTAAACCCACGAAAATCCAGATATTTGATGGAGAGATATGTCTAGGATAGTTTCTCACTACTTCAATATTTTAAGGATCGACTCAAATTCCTTCACTGGAAAATATATGTCGAAGGAACTCTTTTAATTCAACCAAAATTTACACTTGCTGAACTTGGCATATAGTTAACAACCTTTAAGGGTATGTGAGACAATCATTAAATAGTCTGTATATTCATCCTCAAATAAAAAATAAATAATGATATCATTAATAAAGACAATGACAAACATGTCCAAGTACTGCTTGAACAACCTATTCATCAAGTCCATAAAAGCTGTAGAGGCATTCATATTCCAAAAGATATAACAACAAATTCAAAGGTATTATACTAATTTCTAAAGGCTGTCTTTGAAATGTCACATTCTCTAACTTTGAGCTAGTGATATTCAACTCTGAGGTCTATCTTAGAGAAATAATTAGCACCTTGAACTTAGTCAAACAAGTCATCACTCCTCAAAATGAGATACTTATTCTTGATTATGACTTTATTCAACCGATGATAGTTAATTCATATTCTTAGAGAACCATCTGTCTTGAGCACAAAAAGGACTAGAGCACCCCAAAGAGAAATAATAGGCCTGATAAAACTCTTGTCTTTGAGAAATTTTAATTGTTTCTTAAACTCTTTAAGCTCGGCTGAAGTCATTTTATACAGTGGAATTAAAATAGGTTGGGTATTTGGAAAAAGATCTATTCCATAGATAATTTTTTGACCGGCGGGAACTCCAGGTAGATCTTTAAGAAATACTTCTGGAAATTTATTTACTATAGGAACTGACTTAAAAATCGAGGGTTCTTACCTTGAATCTTTAACCCAAACAAGATTATAGATGCACCATTTGGATATTATTTTCCTTTCCTTAAGGTAAGAGATGAATCGACCTATAGGCACATAGGTACTACCTTTTTACTTTATGACTGGCTCATTTTGAAATCAAAACTAAACTACTCTATTTCTATAATCAAATAAGGCATAGAAAGAGTGGAGTCAATCCATGACATGAATAACATCAAAATATTTTATGTGTAACTCTACAAGAATGATTGAGATCAATTTTTGTAAATTGTGATTTGAAATTTCAATACATCTATTTGGATATGGATGAATTACTAACTGAAGTCGATATTGATAAGGGTTTTGAGATGATTTGGGGATTGACGCCAAAGTCTGCTGCTATATAGGGTGTAATAAAGAAAAATATAGCTCAAAGATCTATTAATGCATCGACATGAATATAAAAGACATGTAATATACTAGTGACCATATAAGAAGAACATTCTTGATCTTATCGACTTTAAAGGGCATAGAATCGACTCTGACACTATCTACCCATTGCACTAGATGAGGCATATTAATGAGTCGAGTCACTTGCTAGAGTTCTTAAAGAGTGAAACTGAATTTGTTGATGAGCATCCCTACCTTTTGGTAAATCAACTAGATATTACCTCAATCTATGGCCTGGCTTGCCTTACAAAAAACAAACATCACTACTAGCCATATACTCACCCTTGTGGTTTTCACCATATTTTTTGCATACCAGGTCAGTTTGAACTCTTCTCATACTACCCTGGGACTTAGATCCTAGTGCTCTATCTCAGTTATCTTTCCTAAACTTGGGAACTAGAGCACTAGTAGAAGATGGGGCTGGATCTAAAGATTTCTAGTGGAATTAAGAATGATTAACACTCTGTGACCTCTATCAAGAGGAATTAAAGATACTAGCTTTAGACCTTTTACCCCCCATTTCCTTCTTATTTCTTGTTTTTAATCTTTTGAGCATGAACCATCAACCTGGAGATGTCTATCTCTTTGATCAATAATTTTAGTTCTACACTCTATGACCATATCCTCATAAACACATGACAAAAACTTGCCCATTTAAGCCCCAGAGTCTGCAACTATAGCTAGAGCATTTTTTGAAAGTAGAGTAAGCTTAAGATAATACTCTTTCATACTTATTTTAACAAACTTTAGATTTTATGATTTCTTGCACCTTGTCTTCCCTTAGCTCAAATTTGAATAACCTATCCAAAAATGCAATACAAATCTCATCCCACTTTATCGATCATGTATCTGCACTTTTCTCTTCATTATATTATTTGTACTAGGTGTAAGCTATCCCTTTCAACTAATAAGAAACCAAGTCAGCACTTTCATTTGGAGTGATACCTATGATCTCCATAACTTTCTGAATACTATCTAAGAGCCATTGTGGATCCTCTTCAATCTTAGATCTAAAGAATACTAGAGGATTTATTTAGATAAAGTATCAGACTCTGGTGGCTACCGTATTTACTGCTAGGTTGGCTGGTGCAGTAACTTGTTAATTATTCTAGGTGGTTATGGACTCAGCTAAAATTGTGAAATAAACCCTAAATTTGACATGGAAGACTTATTCATATAGAGGGTTTGCTAGAGCTGGTGGTGGTTCTTGCTCATTCCTAGTACCATTATCATTCCCACTCTCTTTCCATTAGTTGCTTTAGGATGTAAGTTCTTTAAATATGTAGAGAACGAGTTAGAAGAAGGTTTTAGCAGAGTTCACACTTTATTTCCTAATATGAACATGAAATAATTAAAATATGGAATGTTGTACACCTATGAATATGACTCCACTTAATGTGACTTTTAGACACTTAAGGATACTTTAAACCTGATGCTCTACTACGAAGTTTTCCATTACCTGATACTATCTCTAGTCATAACACATTTCTTAGAGTCACAATTTACCCATGCTAACCTATGGCCTTGAATAATACTAAGAAAGTTGTATTCACTGAAGTGAAATCACTGTGTAGAAGTTAAACTAAATAAGAAAATACTAGATAATCCACTAATAATGTTGGAGTTTAAAACTCCAAAAGTTGAACATCTAACTACATGTTTGAAAGTATCTACTAAGATGAGTTGCTGAGAAAACCCCCCAACTAACTCTAACTATCTTAAAATAAAATAATAAAAAACAAAATACTAATACTAGTCCCTGAATAATGAGGACTCCCAAAGAACTGTTGCTGATGTAGTTATAGATCGTTGTAAACACGATCTAGATATTACATGTCAGAACCTGTATTATGAGAAAATATAGAACAAAAGAAAGTATACAATCATTAATTTTAATACACTAAGTATGTAAGATAGGAAATAACTGATATAGGCTGAATTTGATGAATGTAAGAAGGTAAACTAATGCAAGACCAATAACAAGCATGTACTATGTGATAAACTGAATAAAAGGTTATGTAAGTATCTGAATTTGAAATATAGGTTATGAACTATTGGAGCTACTAATAACCGACAAACCCCAATCTAAGCTAAATGGGGTCGAACCTATAACCCTAGAGGGAAGGGTGTTCAGTACCTTGCCAATGGTACAAACACTGATTGATGTGATCTACTAAATGGATGTTTGAAAGGCTTAAGGTGTCAACCCTGATATGACTAATGACACAGTAATTTTAGGATTTAGGGACTTCTATTTAAGGTTTTATCCCAACTAATAGTTGAGCCTCCATCCCTGCATCCACTTGATGCTTATTACTACTCCCAACACGATGACACTATTAACTCGAATGCTATATTATAATAATAATTTGAAGACTTAAAATAAATGCATCATCTAAAGGCATTCCAAAATATGTTAGCTAAAGGTTTTGATACTCATAAGTGTATGCATGAAATCCTAGGTCATCGGATGTTCATGACCCCTTATCTCTGAAGAATGCTGCTATTATGCTAATTTCATAAGCTTAGTGAATTTAAGATATTTAATAGCTCAAGTGTAGTAATCATAGACTTCACAATTTAATTAGGGTTTATGTTTTGAAAATGTAATGGTACAGAAATTTATGTTACAACAACAGTCTATAACTCACTTAGATCAAGGAACTAGAATTTCAAGAGATTCACAACATTCATAAGCCCTAAGCACTGAAAAATAATTAATCTAAGGAATTGAGTTAACTTAGGGACCCAATGGGTAAAGGAACCCACTTTTGAAATCCTACATACCTAGAGATAAAACCCTAAAGAAATATTTGAACTAAGAACTTGAAAGAGAAGAGCCCTAGTTTGCCTTGAGAGGAAGAAAAATTATTTTTTTTCTCTATTTGAGGCTAGGTATCAAATGAGTTTTAGTAATGAGGAAGTTAGGGTGATATTTAACTTAATACTTAGCCTTGGATTAACTTAAATGACATTTTTTTGATTTTGAAAGAGTGGGAAAAATAATTTACCCCTTTAAGTTTGTAACTAAAAAGTGGTTAAAAGGAACGTACAGTACCATTCCATGTTCGTAGCACCCACCTACAATTGTGAGTGGTGTTTGTGGTTTGGAGGTTGAATTTAGGCTCTCTTAACTCCACCATATGAACTTTGGTATGATTGTGGGACCCACCTATGATTGTATCTTGGTTTGCAGGTTAAATGTTCCAAGCAAATAAACTTTAAAAGTCATAATCTTACCTAAGATCATGGTTTCTAACCATGGTCATGGTTCCCTCTCATTGTTGGAATGCATAATTATTAAATTTTGGATGCTTGGGGATTTTTCAATTAGATGGGAGCATAGTATGATCGTACAGTCTCACCACGATCGCACCTACTCTCGTAGGTTCTCACTATTGGACAATGTCTCACTAAAATGGCCATAATATTTTAATATGATATCAAATTAAGGATAAATGGTATATGTCAAAACATGATTTAAATATATATAATTTTTTAGGTTTTGAGCTCAAACATACTTTAGAATATAGAAGTTATGCTCGTTTGAAGTTGTCTATACAAAAATTCATCACAAAAAAATAATCAATAAGAAAAGTTTTGACTTGGACATGATAGAGGAGTTTTTTGTGGCCTTAATACATGTCCAAATCACATTCCATACCACCTAAACAATATATTTGATTTTACATGTACTTAAAGCATGTTTCTAATCTTAGCTTGGATTTTTGGGGTGTTACAGTATTACACTAAAGAGCTTTAATATGTTGCACCATCTGTTGGAATAATTAACCTATGAAATATCCTTTATATTTTTGTCTACTTTTTCCTTCCTTTGAATGCTCTCTTAAAACCTTTTGATTAACAACTCTATATTTTTGGCCAATTTGGAGATTAACTGATTTATCTCTTTTTAATCCTTGATTAGAGTTGTGAGTGAAGATTTTTAATATATGAAGTCACCATTGCAATCAGATAAATGCTAGTCTTGGTTATGCCTGGTTACTTTATCCATAATCTCACATATTTGGGCAGAAGACTTGTCCATAAAGTTACCACAAGATGCTTCTTGTAACTATTCCCTGGGCATATATTTTAAGTAAAATATTTTATCATTCAAATCAAATTTCTTACTTGGGGGAAACTCAACTTTTAAGAACTCTATCAACAACTTATCAATATACTAATGGAATTTGGAAGTAAGTTATGGTGCAATGTTCTAACTTGGCCCCTGAGAGAATATTTGAATACCCTCAATCTGATGATATCTTTAGGAAAATTAACCTACTTATGCATAGAAGATACTCTTATAAAGTTCTTTCATTGTTGTCGGGGATCATCTTTAGGAAAATTTATGAATCACCCTTCAGTATTTAACATTGTTTAGATGTATAAATCCACCCTGAAGGCTGCGACATTCACCCTTAGAGGTACTCTTGTACTTATGTACTCAATTTCCTTGTGTTGGTTAATAAATATATTAAAATTTTATTCCTCTTCTTGCTCATTCATTGCAAGATATCTTGGTCAGCCTCAACCACTGCCTTTGACTTGCTTGTGCCTCTTTATCTTGTTGTGCTATAGGTTTTGCAATGCTAATTATGGTTTAAAAACAAAATAAGTAAACAAGTGATGAATAATAGTGACCTAGCCTTGTAGATACTAATAGTTAAATTTATTTTACTATATTCTTTTAAATGCTTAATATATAAATTTAGATATTTTAACATGGTCATATGCAAGAATAGTAACCCAACTAGATTTGGATCAAATCTATACAAAAATATGAGAGAACTTTTTCCAAATCGATATACTATATGTTTAGATACCTTACTTAAAGCAAATTTAGTTCTATATGATTATCGAGAATTGTTTCAGGTAAACTAAATTAGTGAAATGAAATATGCTTGTAGTGTTATGAGATTAAGATACTAATATTATTCCCCCATAATGGATTCTTAGTTCATCAATAATCATGCAACTACATATACATTAATTTATAAGTATACACTCAGTCTTCTACACTATCTCTTAGGCTCTTACAACATCTCAAATAATCCATCTACAATTTACTTCTCAAAATAAGCTAAAGTGTAAAGACCCTTTTGGTTATTTTGTAGCTTTTATGCATATTTTTCTCATTTTGTGTATTCTTATAGTTGATAGAGGAAATTTATGACTTATTGAGCCTAGCGGTTTGGTTCTCAAGGATTTTTGTTGGGTTTTAATTTAGTTTATTATTTTGGAGCTTTTAAAGTTAAGAAGTTAACACTAGTCAACACTCTTAGTAATATCCTCGGATAAAAATACCGGCAATTCATTTAGTTCCATAGCATTGATATTGGGATAAGGGACCTTTTCTTTTGGTTCAGAGGCTTTCCAACTCATTTTTGATTCCTAGTAAGATTTTTAATAAAAACTAGAAAAAGTGTTGACTTTGATCAATATTTTATTTAGAAGATCTCTTTTGTGTAAATACCCTTTCTAATTGGGTAGTATATTCTATTTTGTAATCATGAGACTCCAAAAGAAACTCTAGGTTCTGTTTGGTATATGTTACCTTTTGGTTAAATGTTGGTGTAGTTGATGCTGGCACAACCACTCTTGGGGAGGAGGGCTTGCACTAGTGAAGCCACTTCTGCTTCAAATAAGCCACTTTTGCAAAAGCTGGTCATGTCAGCACCTTCTAGTTAAGAAAATCCTTATTCACTTTTATGCATCTACTTTTGTGGGGGGGGAGGGGGAGAGGGTGCCTTGTGAATCCAACTTTGCTTAAGAAAATCTTTTCTACTTGGATGAGCTTGTTTATACAAATATTCCTCCCCTAAAGTAGAGGGTCAATATTTATGTGATTTTCACTTTAGTAGAGGTTTTTCATCTAACGTGGCATAGATTCTATGGCTTAATTTCTACTAGAGTAAAGTTCATCATGAATGTACTTATTCTCGCCCTAAATAAAACTTTTCCATTACCAAATAATTTCTTAGTGTTAGGAGCTCCGTCATAGTCTAAATAGAGTGTATCTTTGTGGATTCTCTTCTTGGTAAGTCCTTTTTCATTCTATTTACATTCTTTATCTTCATCTATCTCCAATTTTGCCTTATTTGCATGAATTTGGGTTGATGTTCTTAGCAAACTCCACCATTCAAGTGAAGCTTTTTTTCCAATTAAGGTTTGAATACTTTTCCATCTATTCCCTACTTTTGAACATTGGTTCCTGATCTTTAGATGAGGATATTTATTAATTTATATTTGTTTTTTATTGTTGATCGTGAAGATTAATTTTTTATCCCTTTTTTTATATTATTGATATTGGCCTTGTTAGTCCTCCCGTGACGTGTAGTTTTTTTTTTATAGCATGGGAATATTCTAAAAACTTACAAAGAAGAAATACTTCCCTATGATTTCTCAAGACTCAATAGTTCAGCCTCTAGGCAGGTTAGGTCTTATACATTTTTTTACTTTGCTTGATTAAAAGTGTATGGGATTGGGAGATTGTTTATTTGACTGAGTTGTTCAGTATTTCAAAGTTAGTAGTGTTGTTTCACGACTTTTAAGAAGAATATGGTTTGAGTCTTTGATTAGCCACAAATTTGGTTCTTATCTAGCCAATGGATCCTTAGTTAAGGTTTTTTATTTAATCTATAAATCCTTAGCCTAGGTTGCTGCTTAATTATAGGTATAAATAAGAGATCCGTAATATGGTTTAGGGTATAATTTCACTATACAGTGGATTTTTTCTTCATTTTATTATGTGGTTACATCCATATTTATTTCCTTTTATGTCATCTTTACACTATGGGTTTGGGAGACCTACGGGTCCAGAATTGTATTAATTGGACTTTCTTCTTGAAGTATATTATAAAGAGAGAACTATTAACTAATTTTCAATCTTGTTTATACTCATAGACATCTATTGGGTCTTATATCTTTACTTAAATCTACCTATACAGATTCATACCTATACTTTTGTGGTATATGTTTGGAACCAATGGAAAAGTAGACTTTTAATTTTTAAAGCAGAAGGATAAAAAATGAGAAATAATTTAGCTCGATGAGAGTCTAGGAACCTAATTCACTGAGTTTTAGCCTTGTTTATAGTTTGAGCCATTTATTTATTTCTCATTAATAATAACTATCTCTTTTCCTAATATTTTATATGGCTCTCATCCCCCATAGGTCCTGCCTTTAAAAGATAGGTTATTAAAAGGGGTGTATACGATCGACATCAATCATTCCCTCCGTATCATGTTGTATTTCATTCACTCTTTGTAACACCCCAAAAATCTAATCTGAAATTAAAACCATATTTCAAGTACATAAAAAATCAAACATCATATTTAGGTGATATCCATTTTAGACATGTTCTAAGGCGACAAGTAACTCTTAGATAATGGCAAAGTCAAAACATTCCTTACAAATTGATTTCTTATAAAGAATCTCCCTATAGTAAACTTCAAATGAGAATAAATCCTATACTATAAAGAATTTTTTATCTCAAGGTCCACCAAATTATAGATACTTGAATTATCTTTCCAACAATCTAGTTTTTCCTTAATCCGATATCGGAGTAAAATATTATGGCCATTTTAGTTAAGCACTATCCAGTGATGAGAACCTAAAAATATAGATACAATCATGGTTAGATTGTATGACCATACAATACTCCTGTCTAATCAAAACAATCCCAAACATCTGAAAGTTGACAAGTATACTTTCCCACCATGATAGGAAACCACGACCATGGTTAGAAACCATGATCTTAGGTACGATAGTGACTTCTAAAGTTCATTCGGTTGGAACCTTACACTAACAAACCAAGGTATGATCATAGGTGGATACCATTACAGTGAAAAGGCTTGTCTGGTAGAATTCAAATAACTCATATCCATATCCTAACCATGAACACTACCCACAACATAGGTGGGTTGCACGATCGTGGGAAGGTCTCATATGTCCCTTTCAATATTGTTTTAGTTACACATTTTAAAAGGGCACATCAGTGTTTCCCACTATTTTGACATCAAAACTATGTAGTTAAGCTATTTCAAGTCATAATATTTAGGGTCAATATTACCCTAAGCCTTATTAGTTGGAAAACAATCAACACTTAGTTTTAATATAGAGAAAGAGGCAATTTTCTTTCCCTAAGGAAGAATTAGTGTTCTTAAGCTATACTTCCTAATTTCAAATATTTATTTAGGGTTTTGATCTGTAGGTAAATGGTATTTCATCAATGGGTCTCCTTTCACCAATCAAGTCCCAAATTTAACTCTATTCCTCAGTTTAATTCTTCCCTATAGTCTAGGGTTCATAAATGTTGTGAATTTCTTGATATTGCAATTCCTTGACACAACTGAGTTATAAACCCATGTTTCGACATTAATTTCATACCATTACATATTGTAATAAAAAACCCTCATTACATTATGAACACCATTATTGTTGGAATTGAGTTATAAGTTCCTTAAATTCACTCAAGTTTATGAAATCGACATAATAATTGAAGTTTTTTTAGAGATAGTTGGTTATGAACACCTGATGACATACGATTTCATGAATATACTATGATTATAAAAACCTTTGACATACATGTTTTTTAATGCTTTTAAATAATGTACTTATTTTTAGTCTTTAGATTACTATTATCATTGGGCATTATAGTTATCAGTATCATTTAGGTAGGAGTGGTACCTAGAACTAAGAGGATGAAGGGATTAAGGCTAACCCATTAGTTAGTCTGAAACCTTTAGTAGAAGTCCCTATGTCCTAGAACTATGACACCACCATAGGTTCTAAAGGGTCACTTATTAGACCATGCTTGATAACTTATCTTTCTGGACATCAGTTTAAGAGATCCATATCAGTCAGTGTTCGTACCCTTGGAAAGGTACTAAGCACCCTTCCAACTGGTGTTATAGGTTAGAGCCAGATTAGCTCAAACTAGGGTATGTAGGTTATTAGTATCACCCATAGTTTGCAACCTACAATTCAAATTTAGGTACTAGTATGACCTTGCATTCAGATATTAGTTTATTATACTATACATGTTTATTACTTGGTCTTGTATCCGTTTATAATGTCACATGCGTCATGTTCTACCTATATTAGCTATTTGCTATCTCACATACTCAATACATTTAAATTACTAATCACGTACTTTCTTTTGCGCTATATTATCTCATTATATACTTTGACGCTCAACTTCTGGTTGATATCCCACTACACCACTAATAGTACTTTGGTAAGTCCTCATTATTCAAGGACAATTATTAGTATTTAATTTTATTTTAGATTTAAATAGTTAGAGCTAGCTGGAGACTTGTCCGAATAACTCGTCATAGTAGAGGCTCTCAAACATAAAGTTTGATATTCAACTTTATGGTTTAAATTTTTTATATAGTTTTTAGTTTTGATTGTTATTTCATCAGTCTATTTGGCTTCCAAACAATGTTTTTACCAGCTTATGGGTTAACTTAGGTTCACTTGTGACTCTAAGCACCTTGTTATGAATAAGGTTAGCCTCTGGTTATGAAAAACTTGTTATTAGAGTATTAGGTTTAAAATATCCTAGGGTGTCTACAATCTATGTTAAGTAGAGTCTTATTCACACGTATGAGACATGCCACAGTTATGAGTGAGAGGTCATAAAATGTTTTGGGAAAATTTTCACATCTTTAATGTTCATATCATTATAGAGTATGAACTCTATTGAAACCTTATTCTAACTTGTTCTCTTCACGTTTATCGAATATGCCTCCCATAAGAAATAGTAGAAGGAGGAATGGGAATGACAATACTAATGGGAATAAACTAATATCACCACTAGCCCTAGCAAAACCTTTGACTGAAAAAGTCTCACATGATAAATTTAAGGCTATTTTCACCGTGTTAGCCTAGTATTTGACCACCTAGAATAACCAGTATATTGTTGGACCAGTCAACCTAGCATCAAATACGACAACAACAAGTGTTCAAAACTTTACTCTAATGAATCCTCTAGTATTCTTTCAGTCTAAGTTTGAAGAGATCCATTAGAGTTCTTGGATAAGACTTGTAAGGTTACTAAGATCATAGGTGTCATTCTAACTGAACTTTAGACTTGGCTGTATAACAATTGTAAGGAGTAACTCACACCTAGTACACAAAATAGAAGGATGATAGAGGTGTAGATGGAGCACCAATAAAGTGAGATATGTTTGTTGCTATATTTCTAGATAGGTTCTTCCTAGTTAAGTAAAGGGAAAACAAGGTGCAGGAATTTATCAATCTAAAGTAGGTAAACATAAGTGTGATGGATAATTCTCTTAACTTTATCTAGTTGGAAAAATATGCTCTCACTATGTTTGTTAATTCTAGGGCCTAAATGAGCAGTTTGTGTCAGGTGATTCCGAGGACTTGGTCAAAGGGTGTAGAATTACTATTTTTGTTAATGAGATAGCTGTCTCTAGATTGATGGTTCATATTCAATATATTGAATAGGAGAAAATCAAGGAGAATGAATGGGAGAGTAAGAGGTCCAGAATGGGTAGCGTTATTTTTCTCAGCAGAGGATAGATGGTGGTAATCATTCTTAGTTCTACCAAAAATTTTAGCTCCCGCCCTATATTTTTCTAGTGATCCAGTGCTCAATATCAAGTATGATAATATAGTTAGGTCATAAGTCTTTGATTCTAAAGGTAGTGTGAATAATATTTATACTAACTCAGTTAGCAAGAAATATTGTAAGAGCCACAAGGGTTAGAGTATGGATGGTAGTGAATGTTTTTTAAGTGTGTTAGGCAACGCTGCATATTAAGGGAATATCCAATGGCTTCAAAAAGAGGTTAGGATGCTCGTCAGCAAAATCAATTTAACTCTTCAGCACTTTAGCTGATCGCGTGACTTGGTAGGGGCCCAAAGAAGTGCTGTTGATGGACATCATTAGTATAGGTTCTATGACGTTCAGACTTGATAGGATTAGAAAGGTTCTCCTAATGTGGTCTCTGGTACATTATAAGTCTTTCATATTTATGTTTATGCATTGTTAGATTCCAAAGACACACTTTCTTTTGTGACTCACTAGATCATAGTATACTTCAGTGCTCATCTTACAGTCCTTCAAAAACCCTTTTTAGTCTCTTGTATAGTTGGTAATTCAGTAATAGACAAATGGTTTTACAAAAATCTCCCACACATAATTTTCCAGACAATCACCTTAGACAATCTTGTAGATTAAGACATGATAGATAATGTTATTCTTGGCATGGTTTGGCTTCATTCTTGCTATTCTTTAGTTGACTATAGAGATAGAATAGTCCTATTTCAGTTTCCAAATAATCCAGTTATAAACTAGAAGGGTAGTACCTTAGTTCCTATAGGTCGATATGTCTCTTACCTTAAGGCAAGGAAAATGATTTATAAAAAGTGCATCTATCATCATGTTCAGGTAAAGGATTCAAAGTTTAAAACCCCAACTCTTGGGTAATTTTTAATGGTAAATGAATTTCTAGGAGTATTTTCTTAATATCTTCCTAGAGTTGCTTCCGAATGGGTGAATGACTTTGGAAAAGAACTCCTTCCAAATACCCAACCTTTTTCAATCCTACCCTACAAATTGGCTCCATCCAAGTGTAAGTAGTTGAAGGAATAGTTGAAAGATCTCTTTGACAAAGGTTTCAATAGGCCCAATATCCTTTCATGGTGTGCTCTAGTTCTTTTCATATGAAATAATGTCGCAAACAAGAATAAGTATCCCATTTTCAAGATTTATGACATGTTCAACCAATTTAAGGGTGCTAATTATTTCTCTAAGATAGACCTCAGATCTGGCTATCATCAGCTTAGAGTTAGAGAGCTTGACATTTTAACGACATACTTTAGAACACGGTATAGTCAATTCAAATTTATTATTACGTTTGTTAGACTAATAAATACTCATGCAACATTGATGGTCTTGATGAATAGGGTGTTCAAGCAGTACTTGGATATTTTTTTTATAGTGTTTATATATTCCTTATTTATTCTCAGAGTAAGGATGTACACGCTGACCATTTAAGAATTGTCTTACAGACTCTCAAAGATCACCAACTATTCTTTAAGTTCAGCAAGTGTGAATTCTGGTTGAAATGTGTGATATTCCTTGGTTATATTATTTTTGGTGAAGGCATTTAGCCTTATTCTCAAAAGAATGAAGCAACTAAGAACTGGACTAAATTTTCCATAAGATATCATGAATTGTTTTGTGTTTAGCTAGTAACTCAAAGTATTTTCCTCTATTTCTTATCCCATGTCCAGACGGACTCTAAATAAAGTCAAGGTTTAGTGGTCTGATTTGTATAAGAAGAATTTTCAGTAGTGGAAGACTCGACTAACAACCGCTCTAGCTTTGACTTTGCCACTAGTTTCAGAAGGTTTTGTGGTTTACCGTGATACTTCAGGGTTGGACTTTGATGTGTGTTGATGCAGTAGGGAAAGTTTATAGAACATATCTCTAGACAACTAAAGCCTCTGTGAATAACTATCCTACTCATGATCTTGAGTTGGTAGAAGTTGTTTTTTCCTCAAGGATTTTGAGGCATTACCTCTGTGGGATTTATATTGATGTGTTCACTAATCACAAAAGCCTTTAGTATGTCCTCTATCAAAAATATCTAAATCTTCGTCGGAGAAGATGGCAAAAGTTATTGAATAATTATGATATGAGTATTTTGTACCATCTAGGGAAAGCCAATGTAATAGCTCACACTCTTAGTTAGTTGTCTATGGGAAGTGTTGATTACATAGAAGATAAGAAGAGAATGTTTGATTCTATGTTTCACCAGCTTGCTAGACTGGGAGTTTATTTGGTCGATTCAAACTATTTTATTTGAGAATGGTTCAAAATCCTCTTTGATAGACAAGGTGAAAGAAAATTAATATAGTTATCCTATTTTGCTTAGGTTGAAAGAGTGGTCTAGAGTTATAAGGTTGGGGTTTTCTCCTAAGTGGGAGATAGTACTCTTCGTTGTCAGGACAGACTATGTGTGCTAGATATAGATGACTTGAGATAACAAATGTAGCAGAATCTCATGGTTCTTGGTATTATATTCACCCAGGAGTCACTAAGATGTATCATGATTTATGGGAAGTCAATTGGTGAATAACATGAAGAAGAATATCATAAACTTTGTAACTAAGTGTCCAAATTACCAGCAAGTTAAGGTTAAGCATCAGAGACCTTGTGGTATGCTTCAGGGTATCAGTATTCCTACCTATAAGTAAGATGGGGTAAATATGGACTTCATTATACATTTTCAACATACTCCTCGACAACATGATTGTATTTGGATTATAATGGACCTAATGACTAAATCAGTTCATTTTTATCCAGTTAACACTTCAGATTCAATCGAGGATTATTCTATATTCTACCGTAGGGTGTTGGTGAAATTGCATTGAGTCCCATTGACTATCATTTTAAATAGAGGTATTTTTTTACCTCTTGGTTTTGGAAGACGTATCAGAAAAGTTGTTACTCAAGTTAATCTTAGTATGACCTTCCACCCATAAATAGATGGTTTTGCATATAGGACTATTCAAACCTTAGAAGATATGTTGAAAGCATGCGTGATCGATTTCAAGGGAAGTTGGACGATCAATTTCCTTTGATAGAGTTTTCTTATAATAACAATTATCATTTTAGTATTTAGGTCTATGTGCTCTATTGGGGCGGGATGGATGAAGTGGAAGCTCGCGTCGGGGGTGCTGTGTGATAAGAAGGTGCCGCCTAAGCTTAAAGGCAAATTCTACAGGGCGGTAGTCCGGCCGGCCATGTTGTATGGAGCGGAGTGTTGGCCAGTTAAGAACTCCCACATCCAAAAGATGAGGGTGGCAGAAATGCGGATGTTGCGCTGGATGTGTGGGCTGACTAGAGGGGATAGAGTTTGGAATGAGAACATCCGGGAGAAGGTTGGTGTGACACTAGTGGAGTGCAAGATGCGGAAAGCCCGATTGAGATGGTTCGGATACGTGAAGAGGAGGGGCGTGGATGCCCCGGTCCGTAGGTGTGAGAGGCTAGCATTGGATGGTTTTAAGCGGGGTAGGGGTAGGCCGAAGAAGTACTGGGGTGAGGTGACTAGGCGAGACATGGAGCAGTTACCGCTCACCGAGGACATGACCCTAGATAGGAAGGTCTGGAGGACGCGAATCAGGGCAGTGGACTAGGGCCAGTCTGAGTCGCTAGTATAGGGAACTACTTGGTGGGGGTTTATTCCTGTTAGGAGTCCGTGTCCCATGTTTTATTATGAAGCTGTGTGCTTTCCTCTGTTTTATATTACTTATGGGTGCCGTATTTATGTTATGTAATCTTGTAACCTTGTAACCTTGTGCTGTGCTTTACTATGTGTTTGTGTGGTACCGCATGTCTTGAGCCGGGGGTCTATCGGAAACAGCCTTTCTACTTCTTCAGAGGTAGAGGTATGGACTGCGTACATCCTACCCCCCCCCCCCCCAGACCCCACCAGGTGGGAATACACTGGGTTTGTTGTTGTTGAGGTCTATGTGCTATATTGTCTTATAATGTAGGTCCTGATCCACATATATGTCTATGTGCTATATTGTCTTATAATGTAGGTCCTGGTGCTCAATCTAGCAGCGTGATTGATTATGAGCATCTACACCTAATTCCCGATTTTTGGTGAGATCTCATAGGTCGAGGACCAATTTTTACCAGACTTTGATATTGATGAAGTATTTTAGCCATTTAATTTCTGTTAAGTTCGAGTTAGTTGGGGCTCGTCTTAGCGGCTCTCTAGTTAGAAGTAGAGTCTTATCCGACTGGTTTCTATTTTAGATTCAAAAGTGGTTATTTTCAAGATTTCCAATTTCACGAATTTCATTTAAGATATGGACTAAACCAATATCTAAAATAAAATCAAGGTGTCTAGAAATATTCATAACATAAAATAGAACCTTCTAAAGGAATGGAAGCTCACCAATTCAGTACAAATATTGATCTTCAAGTCAATCACTATGTAGGAGTAGTAGAACGATCGATTCCTACATAGCGTGGGTATACAACCTCCAATAGACAGGTTAGCGGGTGAATGTTATCACGATCTCAAGATACGGAAAAAATAATACCATTTATAAAACCAAGTAAAAACATCCAAGTGCACACAACCCCCCCTCCCCCACATATATGTAACAATATTGGGAAAATAGAAGGGGTTTAGAATGCCTTTGAAACCTTTACTTGGGCTGTGTAGCTTTGTCGTCCTAAACTACCCATGGGCTATAGGGGTTCATCTTCCCCTGTTGAAAGGGTCCCAACGCGTGAAGCCACAAAACCAGGGAAAAAACCTGGGATGATAGTACATCCCAAAAAATATAATATGACATCATACAGACGGTCACCAAGACCAACCTCATATCGACATATATGAGTTCTCCAGTTTTGGTTCCCCCGGGCCCTCCACCTTCCACGGCTTTGCTACATATCCCGCCATTATGGCCCAATTAAAACCATTACAAAGAGACTAACCAATCTATTTACTATTTATTAACCAAGGTCATTTAGTGGTGGTATCGCCATACCGACCATACTTGCAAGTACTATCCATATCCAACCACATATAGGTTTAAGTGGACTTTCAAGTGCCCTTCTATTTACCATTTTAAGCCACTTGGGAGATTACATGTACCCTACAAGAATAAACATTTTACCATTTACCTTTCCAAGCCATTTAGACCATGCATAATTTATTTACAAGTTTTACAACAACCAAGAGTCCCATTAAAAGTACTCAATGCAATGAAAATATTATTATAGGTATTTTGTTAAACACGTTGGGGGGATAATATAACCAAAACCAATTCTAGTTACCATTAAACCATTTCTATGCAATCTAATTATCCAAAACCACAATTAATGCACATAAAGCATAATTAAAACCATAGAAAACCATAACCAACCATTTAATATCAAAACCCTCAATTTATATTTGAAAACCAAAATCATACAATCCATAAAGTCATGAAAACATTCATAAAAAACATGCCTATAGATAGAATCAACAATGAGGGAAGAGAACATGCCTTAAACCAAGATGGTGAAGGAATGAAATCACCAAGAAAAGCCTGAAATCAATCTTTTAGCTAAAACCCTAGCTTTGCTTGCCCAAAAGCTTTTGAGAGAATATAAGAGTGTTTATAAGAGTTTCTAAGTTTTAATGAATGACATAATAGGGTATATAAGCTTCCATGTAGTTTAAAAGTAGTGGGACTTTATTATAAGTGGGGAAATGTCAAGAATACCCCCACACAAGTTGCACCAAAATCCCATCACGGGGATACGACTGACCCTCATGAGTCGTACCCTTCCTATACGAGTGGTGCCTTCTACTCTTATCCTAGCCTCAACCTTTGGATCAAACACCATCCGGAATACAACTCATCAAACCAAGTCATATCCAAAGCATATGAGCCATACCCCTGGAAGATATAAACCCAAGGAATATTTACACACTCTCCACTTATGAGTCCTGGGTATGACTCATACCCTAGCTTATGGATCATGGTGAGGCACTCATACTCAGTACCTACCTAAGTAACAAAATCTAACCACTAATATGACTCGTACCCCTAAGACGTATCCATTCCAGAAACCAAAATACATCCCACCAACAAACATATGTCAGTATATGACTAGACCTCACCATCAGTACCCTAACATATGGCTCGTACCCTCGAGCCATATTGGGTCCATATCCTAGAATTCTTAGAAATTTTCTAAGGTCCAAAACCAAGGTGTTTCAATCCCCCCCCACTACGAACATTCATCCCAGAATTACGGACTAGGTAGGGGTAACCATACACACGAGTTATTTGCATTATAAAATATATTTCCCATATTTAACAAAGTTTGAAAACAAAGAGGCAAGGATGTTAATCTTTCCTTTAACAAACTCGGAAAATAAAGATGGAGCAGAAAACAAATGTGGATATTTGGACTTCATGTCTTCCTTTGCTTCCCATGTATCTTTTTCCACCTTATGGTTCTGCTAAAGAACCTTAACCGAACCACATCCTTGGTCCACAACCGACGAACCTGCCTATCCATGATCTTAATCAGGACTTTTTTTATAAGTTAGAGAGTCTGAGATAGCCAATCCTTCCAATGGAATAATGGAAGAAGGATCACCAACACACTTCCTCAACATGGAAACATGAAAGACCAAATAAACCAAGCTTAAGCTAGAAGGCAATTCCAACTCATAAGCAATATTACTAATTCTCCGTAAAACCTCATAAGGACCAAAATACCGGGGATTGATCTTCCCTTTCTTGTCAAACCACACTACTCCCTTTATGGGAGATACCTTGAGGAAAACCTCATCCCCAACCTCAAAATCCAAGTCTCTATGCCTAAAATCCACATAGGAATTTTGGCGACTTTGGATAGCCTTAAGACCCTCCCAAATCACCTTCTCCTTCTCCATAGCTTGGTAAACCATGTCTGCACCAAATTTTTCTGCCTCAGCAAACTCAAACCAACCAATAGGAGATTTTCACCATATACCATACAATGCCTCAGAAAGGGCCATACCAATACTAGAATGATAACTATTATTGTAAGCAAAATCTACCAAAGGTAGATGCTTAACCCAATTTCCACCATAATCAATCACACAAGACCAAAGCATATCTTATAATGTCTAAATAGTTCTCTCTGCTTTCCCATCCATCTGTGGGTGGAAAGAAGTACTCAAACAAGCCTTAGTTCCTAACCCTTTCTTGAAAGATATCCAGAAGTGAGATGCAAATTGCGTGCCACGATAAAAAATAATCGAAATAGGCACCCTATACAGCTTCATAATCTCCTGAAGATACAGCTTCACATATAATACACCAAGAAGGTAGTCTGCACAGGCAAAAAGTGAGAAAACGTAGTCATCCTATACATGATGACCCAAATCGAATCATATTGATTCTGATATCGAGAAATACCGGTAACAAAGACCATATTGATCACTTTCCATTTCCATTCGGGAAAATCAATTTCTTAATACAACGCTTCTGGCCTTATGTGTTCAACCTTAACCTGTTGACACACCATGCACTTGGCCATAAAATTAGCGATATCCCTCATTATGCTATTCCACCAATGGATCTCCTTGAGATCAGGATACATCTTAGTCGAGCCAGGATGAACAATATAGCATGACTTATGCACCTCAGCCAAAATCCTTTGTCACAAATTGTTGACATCATGAGCATACAACCTCCCTTGGTAACGTAAAGTACAATCACCACTGATCCCAAACACCACTACCTTTTTCCCACCAACATCACTCTTGATTTTCATAATGATAGGATCTAGCACTTACTTCTCCTTAATCTCTGCACCAAGAAAGAATCAAACCATCTCTCGCACCACTACACCACTATCCTTAGAGTCCAAGAGACGAAATCCAAGATTATCCAAGCGAAAAATTTCCTTTACCAATTCCTACTTTCCTTCCTCAACATGAGCCAAAATCCCCATAGATAACCTGCTAAGAGCATCAGCAACCACGTCAGCCTTACCTGGGTGGTACTGAAAACTCATATCGTAGTCCTTGAGAAGCTCGAGCCATCTCCACTACCTAATGTTAAGCTCCCTCTGAGTGAACTCATATTGTAGATTCTTATTATCAAAAGATATATCTATGTGAACACCATATAAATAATGTTGTCATATTTTTAAAGAAAACACAACATCCAACAACTCCAAATCATAAGTATGATAATTTCTCTCATACAATTTCAACTGCCTAGAAGCATAGGCAATCACCTTCCCATGTTGCATCAAAGCACAACTAAGCCCTACCCAATATGCATCATAATAAACCATGAACCCATCATTGCCTTTTGGAAAGGTTAGAATTAGAGCAGAAGTTAACTTATCCTTCAACTTCTCGAAACTCCCTTCACAAGTATCAGACCAAGAAAACTTGACCTTCTTCTAAGTTAACATAGTCAAAGGAGAAGCTATTGAAAAAAAGTTTTCCATAAACCGCTTATAATATCTGGCTAAACCCAAGAAGCTCTAAATATCGGATGGAGTCGTGGGCCTAGGCCTCCTCTTCACCACAAAAACCTTTTTTGAATCCATCATGATCCCTTTACTAGAAATAATATGACCCAAGAAAGTTACAGCGTTCAACCAAAAATCACACTTGGAGAACTTAGCATACAACTATTGTTATATTAAGGTCTACAAAACTATACAGAGGTCATTAGCATGATCCACCTCACTCTTTGAATAAACTAGAATGTCATCAATAAACACAATAATGAACAGATCAAAATACTAATAAAAAACCTTATTTATCTGATTCATAAATGTCATCAAAGCATTAGTCCTCCAAAATGACATTACCAAAAACTCAAAGTGCCCATACTGTGTATGTAAAGTTGTCTTAGGGATATCCAGCTCCATAATCTTTAGCTAATGGTACCAAGACCGAAGATCTATCTTAGAAAATAACTTGGCACCTTGCAGTTGGTCAAACAGATCATCTATCCTTGGAAAAGGATACTTTTTCTTGTCTGCCACCTTGTTCAACTACCTATTATCAATGCACATCCAAAGGAAACCATCCATCTTGCGCACAAACATCGGTGCACCCTACGGGGATACACTAGGATGAATAAACCCCTTATCAGAAGATCCTTAAGTTTTTTCTTAATGGTCCTCAACTCAGCAGGAGCCATTCTATATTAAGGAATAGAAATTGGATGAGTTTATGGAAATAGATCAATACCAAACTCAATTTCCCTATCCGGAGGAACAGTAGGAGGATCATCTAAAAAGACCTTTGGAAAATTAATAACCACTGGAACTGAATGGAAAGAAGGACCTTTTAAGTTAGAATCTTTAACCCAAACCAAGTTATTAAGACAACCTTTAGAGGTTAACCTCCGCGCTCTAAGATAAGAAACAAATCTCCCCCTTGGATCTAAAGAACCACCTTCCAATTCTATAATTGGTTTACCAGGGAACCTAAAGATAACTCTACGGGCCCGACAATCCAAGGATGCATAACAAGAGTGCAAACAATCCATACCCAGAATGACATTTAAATTTACCATGCCCAACTCAAATAGATCCACCCAGTTCTTCTTACCACCAATAGATACAACAACCCCTATAGTCCCTTTTAGCAATAACTGAGTCACCTACTGGGGTAGAAATAAAAAATGGATTTGAAATAACTTTTGGATCAAAACCAAAAGATACATCCACATAAGGGGTCATATAGGAGTGAGTTGACCCCAAATGAAGAAAATAATATACATCATGAGAGAAAAGCAGTTATATACCAGTAACAACATCAGGTGATACCACAAATTCCTTTTGGGATACCAAAGCATACAACCTATTCCGACCAACACTAGAACCAAGAGTAGTTAAAAAAGTAGACACCACACCACTAGGTGTAGAAGTAGAAGATGAAGCCATATAAATCTTATTCACCCCCATCGCAAACTGATTAACTAAATAAGCCCTGAGCTGATGGCCTGCCTGGCTGCACTTAAAGCATTTGTCCCTTTCTTCATCATAATAACCCCAATGAGGACGACTACAAAATCGACAAGGAGGATATGAAGAAACTAACTATCTTCACTTTTCTGAGATTGGGCACTCTGCGCCCTAAATGTGTCACCACCATGATGACACTTGTCGCCTACTTGGTAAAGAGCACTAGCTGAAGAGTAGGAACAAGAAATCCCCTACTACTTTTTTTGCAATTTTCCACAATCTTGACCTCTATGAGACTGAGCACCTTCTTAGTCAGAAAACCCATTCCTCTAATCCTGTCTATCCCCAAACTCTGCTTGCTTCCTCTTTTCATCCTCCACTTGTTGTATATGAATATTCATCCTGGAGATGTCCATATCTTTAATCAGCAATGCAATCTTACTCTTCAAAATCAAATCCCGATTCAACCCAGAAGTGAACTTCCTCTTTTTCCCACATATCATTCACAAAATTAGGAGCATACCTTCACAATTGGTGAAACTTCAAGAAATATTCCTTAATAGACATCCCCTCTTTCTTGAGGTTCATAAAATCCTCCATCTTTATTTTCCTCAACTCTTGGGGAAAAAATTAATCTAAGAAGGCCTTACAAAAAGTATCCCACAAGCCTAATTCTTCCAAATCACCCCTATCCCAGCCCCACTCTTCATACCACTAATATGAAACTTCTTTGAGCTGGTAAGCTACAAAGTTTACCCCTTCCATATTGGTAGCCTGTATCACTCAAAATATCCTTCCTATTTTATTGAAGAAGTCATACAGATCCTTTTCTATCATTACTTCAGTAAAAGTGGGAGGACCCATCTTCATAAATCGGGCCAACCCTTCTGGCCTCAGTAGATAAAGCACTAGTCACAGCTCGCTCTTCCTGAGTAATGAGCATCTGAGCAATAGCATAAAAGACTGACAGAATTCCACATTAGTCACCTTGCCTTGAGAAGGACTAATAGCAACCAGTGAAACTCCATAACTATCACAGATAGGATCGACAGATCAAAGATGAACTCAAAAAATAAGATGCACCCATTCAATATTACCCCTAGATGGGATAAAAGAATTTCCTTGTGTTTTAGATTTATGAGGTATGATTGGAAAGACGAACAAACAAGGATTAGAGAAGATTCCAAGACTGAGACTCTAAGCTTTAAAATAGAATACCAAGAAAGTGAAACATTCCTAAATGCCTTGTAGCCTCTCCCGTATGAGTGTCACGCATTACACAGCCCTAAAAGAAACTCTAATAGACACAACATTATGGACTCCCAATTGACCATGAACCTAGGCTCTGATACCAACTTGAGCGACCCAACCAAAGGCTGTGTTGTAATAGGAATCCCAAGTCCTACTGGGATCAAAGTCCACCCCTTTACCTTCAACTGCTTGCCCTCAGTTGGATGAATTTTTGAGTATGGAACAAGACAGTGTAACCGCTCACATAAAGACTCTAGAATAAGATCACAATCGTGATCGACCCAACCGAGTCCAACCATCCCATGCCAACAATTCAACCATACCAAACTATACCAAAATAAGGTCCATAAACAAGACCATAACAAAAGACATTACAAAACATAATGTAATTAATCCCAAATGAAATATTATGGAACAATGAGAAATTTTGTCCAATCATGCAGCCCTACAGCTTATTCCAATGCCAAGGTCGATACCAATACCGATCCCACTTATTACAATTGATAGCAGTACCACAAAGTCTCTAACCAAAACAGTGATAAAATTTGATTGGGACATGCCCTCAACCATGGCCAAACCAATATCCAAAATAAAATCAAAGTGTCTAGAAATATCAATATCATGAAATAGAGCCTTTCAAAAGGATGGACGCTCACCACTTCAATCCAAATATTGATACCAAAGTCAATTACTATATAGGAGGAGTAGAACGACTGATTCCTGTATAGCGTGGGTATACAACCGCCAGTAGATGGGTTAATGGGTGAACGCTAGCATGATCGCAGGTTAAAGATAAAATAATGGGATTTATAAAACCAAGTAAGAACATATATATATATATATGTGCCATGCCGGGAAAGGGGACTGGGATTGGCATGCCTTTGAAACCTTTACCTAGGCTATGTAGCTTTGCCATTCTAAATCACCCATGGGCTATATGGGTTCATCTTTCCCTACAGAAAGGGCTCAATGCGTGAAGCCACGCGACCAAGGAAGAAAATCTAGGATGACTAGGACATCCCTCAAAATAGCATGACATCATGTACATGGTTACCAAGACCAACCTTACATCGATAAATATGTGTTTCCAGTTTTGTTCCACTCAGGATTTCCACCTTCCACAACTTTGCTACATATCCTGCCATTATTGCCAAATTAAAACCATTACAAAGATACCAACCAATCTATTTAACATTTATTAACCAAGGCCATTAAAGATGGTATCGTAACCATACTTACAGGTACTTTCTATAACCAACCATATATAGTTTTAAGATGATTTGCAAGTGCCCTTCTGTTACCATATTAAACCACTTGAGGGATCTCATGTATCCCAAAAGTATAGCCATTTAGCCATTTACCTTTCCAATCCATTTAGACCATGCATAATTCATTTTACCAAGTTTTAAAGAAGAAAGAGTCTCATTAAAAGTACTTAATGCAATGAAAATGTTATTATAGGCATTTTGTCAAACACATTGGGGGAATAATATAACAAAACAAATTCTAATTACCATTAAACCATTCTCATACAATCAAATTATCCAAAACTACCATTAATGCACATAAAGCATAATTAAAACCATAGAAAATCATAACCAACAATTTAATATCAAAACCCCTAATTCATATTTGAAAAAGAAAATCATTCGATCCATGAAGTCATGAAAACATTCATAAATATCATGCCTTTATATAGAATTAACAATGAGGGAAGAAAACATATCTTAAACAAAGATGATGATGGAAATAAATCACCAAGACAAGGTCCGCCCAAATTAATCCCCTATTTGAAACCCTAGCTTTCCTTGTCCAAAAGCTTTTGAGCGAATTATAAAGTGTTTAGAAGAGTTTCTAAGTGTTAATGAATGGAATAATAGAGTAAATAACCTTCCAAAAAGGATAGAAGTTATGGGACCTTATTATAATAAGTGGGGAAATATCCAGAATACCCCCACTTAGGTTGCACCAAAATCCTATTACAAGGATACGACTGACCCTCCCGAGTTGTACCCTTCCAACATGGGTGGTAACCTCCACTATATCCTAGCTTCAACCTTTGGATCAAATAATGTTTGGAATATGACTTATCAAACTAAGTCATATCCAAAGAATACAATCCATACCCTTCATCTGTACCCCTGGTGGATTTAAACCCAAAGAAGATAAGGACAATGTCCACCATACAGGTCCTAGGTATGACTCATACCCTAACTTATAGCTCATGGTGAGCTACTCGTACTCAGATCCAACCTAAGTAACCAAGTCTAAGATTTAGTTAAGAAAATAAATGATCCGTAACCACCAATGAAACTCATACCCTTAAGCTGTATCCATTCCACTAACCAAAATCCATTCTACCAACCAACACTGGTCAGCATATAATTGGACCTCAATATCCATACCTAATATACGGCTCATATTCTTGAGTCGTATTGGGTCTAGAGACAGAAATTCCAAGAAATTTTCTATGGTCTAGAAACTAAGGTTTTCCAACTAGTCTTTTGCCATTCTTTTAATATTGAAACTATGTCATTTAAGTTATTTTAAGGCTGAATTTTTATGGTCAATATTACCCTAAGCCCTCATTAAATAGAAAACAATCAACACGTAGTTTTAACATAAAAAGAGGTAATTTTTTCTTTCCCTAAGGCAAAATTAGAGTTCTTTAGCTTTAGTCCCTAATTTCAAAGATTTCTTTTTAGAATTTTATCCCCGGGTATGTGGATTTCATCAATGGATCTCCGTTCAACCATTTAGTCACAAAGTTAACTCAATTCCTTATTTTGATTCTTTTCCTAGAGCTTAGGGTTTATGAATGTTGTTAATTTCTTGATATTTTAGTCCCTTGATACCATTGAGTTATAAACCTGAATTTCTATACCATTACATGATACAACCATAAACCCCAGTAACATTGTGAACACTATTATTGTTGGTATTGAGTTATTAAATTCCTTAAATTCACTTAGTTTATAAAATTAGCATAAGAGTTGTTGTCTTCAAAGATGTTGGGTTATGAAAACTCGATGACCTAGGATTTCATGCATATACCTATGAGCATAAAATCTTCCAGCCTATATGTTTTGAATGCTTTCATATAATGCATTTATTTTTAGTCTTTAGATTATTATTAATTAGCATTGTAAAGATCAGTGTTATTCAGTTTGGAGTAGTACTTAGCACCGAGTGTCACGACCCGAACCAAGGCCTAGTCGTGACAGGTATCTCAAATCCACCAAGGACCAGAGACCACCTTTATTAGACTAGTCAACCAGAGCATAGTGTAACTAGCAGCAGATGAGTTCAAAATATATAACAAGAAAAAGTGGAGTTCCAAACATATAACAAGATTGATATGAGTTCTGAACATATAACAAGATAGGGAAATCAATAACAAGAGGGATCTAGGAATCGACAACAAAATCTACTGACACTTTATCCACAAAGTCTCTACGAAACCCAACATCAACTTAAGTCGGGACATGCCACTAACGAAAGCCAAAAGGACACGTGGAAGTAGTATAAGACATGAATGAAATAAGAAAATAAAATATGGGCCTTCCTAATAAAGGAAGCTCACCACTTCAAATCTGGTTCATGGACAATCCAGAAATCACCTACCACTATGTAAGAAAATATAATGTCTTTGCACCCTGCATCGTGTAGGGATACAATATCTGGGGATGGTTAGTAGAGTGAGTGCTAACATGTAACTTGGGAAAGGGAGAAAATAATGCCAAATCCAAAAAAGTAGTAAAATCACATGCACACAATTTATATACATAAGTATATGAAATATTGGGGTAAGGAACAAGGTTTAGTATGGGATTTAAAGCACTAACCCAGACTATGTAGCTTCAACCATCATAAATGGCACCCACGGGCTCTATGGGTCTAGCTTCCCCACTGGAAAGACCCTAATACGTATTAGCCAGAGGAACCAGAGGTATCAAGATAGGGTGGGGAATTCACGAACCTTCGCTAATTCATAAAAAATTTATATATAAGGTGTGACACAAGAACATGGTCATTAAGACCAACCACCACACCAAAAAAGTGGGTTTCCAGTATTGGTCCCTCGGGACCTCCACCTTAATGACTAGCTACACAATCCCCTTTAAGCCTAATTAAAAAATTCACACATTCTCGATCATTAAGCCAAGGAAAATCCATTAGACACAATCTATTGGTATTATCATACCTATTGCACTTGCAAGATAATATCATTATGCCATTTCCATTGACCATCAACTTGGGGGAATCCGCAAACCCCATGGTCTATTTATTCACCAACTTGGGGGAATACATAACCCCCATGGTCAAATTATCCATTAACTTAGGGGAATCCACAACCCCCAAAGTTCAAGTTAAAACTAATTTATGTCGATAAAGGTATTTCAAAACTATTCGTGTTCCATTAGCCCTTTTTATGCAATGCCACAGTTCCAAAGAATTTTCAATATACATATACTTTTGTTCTACGATAATTTCATAAAGTTAAGTTGAGGTTATTACCAATTAAATTTCAAAAATCCATAAATTTGGGGGAATCAACGATCCCCGTAAGTTTATCAAATCAATTTGGGGGAATCCACGACCCCCTATTCCCATTTACTATGACCATGCACCAAATTAGTTCAAAAATGATCAGTTCAATACATAAATGATTAACCAAAACCATAGGAAAAACAATTCAATCAATAGTATCCAAAAGGTCTCAACTTAATTTGCAAATCAATAATTAAATCACATGGGTAATAGTCTTAAAAACATAATTTTACCAAAACAAGCTTAAGAAAAGAGATACATGCCTAACACACCAAGAATTTCGAAGAAGAAATCATCATCTTAGTCCTAGATGACCAATCTCTTAGAAAACCCCAATTGTTCTTGCTTAGAGATTTGAGAGTGATGAGAAGTGTAATTGATGTGTGTTAGAATGATAATGGGTTCCCAATGGTGTTTTATGGACGTGGGTTGTAATTTAAGAATCAGGTAAATGAAAAAAAGTTCCCTTACTAAAAGTTGCAGGAAAATGTCGCCCAATCATTACGTGTTATGTCACGACTCGATTTAAGTCTTAGCCTAGATCATAGTATGGGCAAACTCTTAAACCCCCCTTCTCTGGTTAAGTCATGAGTCACTCCCAATGACTCATGACCTTACCTTAGACTCTTAACGGTCCAGTCATTATATGAATAGTAACTTGGGCATTCCACACTAGTTTGCCTACAACTTGAGCCCTATGACTCGTAATGATTCTGTACGATTCATTAGGTTAGTTGTTACCTTGGAAGTGAGCATCAAAGTCGGGAAATTTTTAGAGGCCAAAATTTAGAGGTGTTACAGTGCCCCCTACCCATGGTTATTCACCCATTAATGATTAATCAAGGTATTCATTATCTCAATTATTAGACAAAAATACAAACCCAAAATCATGAACCAAAATCCAAAAAGAAATAGGAATAGGAAAATGCATACCTCTAGCATGATTATCCAACCCAGGGGAAATAGAATGGATACTTGGACTTCATGTTATCTTCAGCCTCCCAGGGAGCTTATTCTACCTTTTGATTCCTTCGAAAGACTTTCACCGAAGCCACACACTTAGTCCTCAAATGACAAACTTTTTTATCCAAAATCTCAATTAGAACTTCCTTATAAGTCAAGGAATCTGAAATACCAACACTCTTAATAGGTACAACCATAGAAAGATCACCCACACACTTTTTCAACATCGGTACATTGAAAATGAAAGAATAGAACGAAGACTCAAAGGCAACTCCAATTCATAATCAACATTGCCCACTCTCCTCAAAATTAAGTTTAGACCAACATAATAGGGACTGAGTTTCCCTTTCTTGCCAAACCTCATCACTCCCTTCATTGGAGATACCTCCTAAAGCATCCAATCGCCAACTTTGAACTCTAACTCTCTTTACCTCACTTCTACATAGGAATTTTAGTGGCTCGAATTAATCTTAAACCTATCCCTAGTCATCTTCACCTACTCCATTTCTTGGTCAACCAAGTCCAGACAAAATAATCACGTCTTAACAACCTCAGACCACCCAATAGGTGATATACACCTTCTACCATAAAGAGCCTCAAAAGGGGCCATCCCAATACTAGAGTAATAACTGTTATTGTAAGCGAATTCGATAAGAGGCATATGATCTATTAATTACCTCCAAAATCAATCACAAAGGCCCTTATCATATATTTTAAAAACTAAATGGTCCTCTCCACTTGTCCATCTGTTTGAGGGTGGAATGCGATGTTAAGATTCACATGTATGCCAAAGCCTTTCTGAAAATAATGCCAAAGGTGAGAAGAGAACTATGTATAACTATCCAAAATAATGGAAACTGGAGCACCATGATATTTTGAAATCTCCTAAATAAACAACTTATATAATACTCTCCAAAGTAAGTAATCCTCAAAGGTAAAATATGAATAGACTTATTCATCCTATCCAAAATAATCGAAATTGAATTATGCTGATTACGATACCATAGAAGACCAGCAATAAAATCTATGTCGATTTTCTCCTACTTTCATATAGGCAACTTAATATCTTGAGAAATGTCATCGTGCCTCAAGAGCTCAACTTTCACTTGCTGACAAACCATGCACTTAGCCAAAAAATTGGCCGTATCTCTCTTCATGTTGTTCAACTAATAAATCTCCTTCAAGTCATGATACATCTTTGGGGAACCAGGATGAACTGCATACCTTGACTTATGACCCTTAACCAAAATCCTTTCTTGTAGCCCATCAATATTAGGAACACAACATTCCTTGGTATCTCAAGAAACCATCACTACCAATCTCAAAAGACATAACCTTTTGATGAGTCACTTCAGCCTTAATCTTCATAAGAAAAGGATCCAAAACCTGCTTCTCCTTCATCTCAGCATCAAGAGATAATTTAATCACTTCTTGAACAATTACCCCTTCATCTTTAGAGTCTAAAATATGAACCCCAAGTTAGCCAAATGGTGAATATCCTTCACCAATCCTCTTTTTTCCTCATCCATATGAGATAAGATCCCCATTGATAAACTACAAAGAGCATCAACAACCACATTAGCTTTACCTGGATAATAGTGAAGACTCATATCATAGTCCTTGAGCAACTCAAGCCATAGTTTTTTCTGAGATTCAGCTCCTTCTATGTGAACACATACTGCAAACTCTTACGATAAAAATATATATCAACATGAACCCCATAAAGATAATGACCCCAAATCTTCAACACAAACCCCACTGCCGCCAACTTTAGAGCATGAGTCATATAACTCTTCTCATACACCTTAAGCTTCCTACAAGCATAATCAAGAAACTTATCATAATGCATCAGCACACAATCTAGTTCCATACAGGACACATCACAATAATCCACTAAACCACCAGTTCCCTTGGGCTGGGTTAAAACTGACGCAGAAGTCGACTTATTCTTCAACTTCTCAAAACTACCCTTAAAAACATTGGACTATAAAAACTTCACTTTTTTTTGAGTCAACTTAGTCAACCCTATAGCAATAGAAACGAAACTCTTCACAGAGCTCCTATAATACCCGGCTAAACACAAAAAGCTTCGAATATTGGTTTGAGTCAAAGGTCTAGGCACGTCTTAACCGCTTCAATTTTTTATGGATCCACTATGATCTCCTCACTAGAAACAACATAGCCAAGAAAGGTCAGAACATTCAACAAAAATTCATACATTGAAAACTTGACATACAATCATTGATCCTTAAGAGTTTACAACATTACTCAAAGGTGATCGACATGATCCTACTCACTTTTTGAATATACCAAGTTATCATTAATAAACACCATCACAATAAAATCCAAAACTATATGAATACCCTATTCATGAGATCCATAAATGCAGTCGGAGCATTAGTCAATCCGAATGACAAAACCAGCAACTCATAATGACCACATTGTAAGGAGTGCAGTCTTAGGGATATTAGTCACCGTAATCTACAATTGATGATAACTAATGTGAAGATCAATTATAAAAAATATCTAGCACCCTGAAGCTAGTCAAAGAGATCATTAATCATAAGAAGAGAATACTTATTATTCATAGTCACCTTATTCAACTACCGATAGTCTATGAACATTCAAAGAGAACCATCCTTCCTATGCACAAAAAGCATAGAGCACCCCACAAAGGACACAAGGAAAGATGAAACCCTTATCAAAAGGTCATTTATTGCTCTATAGGTTATTTTAAATCAGTTGGAACTATTTTTTAAGGAGGGATAAAAATATAATGGGTATTGTGTATAACGTCAATCCCAATTTCTATTTCCCTATAAGGAGAAATACTAGGAATATCATCGAGAAAGACTTCAGGAAATTCATCATCCACGGGAATGGATAGAAAAAGGTACCCTTAAAACTAGAATCCTTAACCTAAACCAGATTATATAAACACTATTTGGAAATCAACTTTCAGGCTCTAAGATAAAAAATGTACCTTTCTATAGGCACTAAGGAACTTCCTTCCCGTTCTATTATCGTTCAATTAGGAATTGGAAATTGATCATTCAGGTCCTATAATCCAAAGAAGCATAGCATAAATAGAGCCAATCCATCCCTAATATAACATTAAAATACACCATAACCAACTCTATTAGGTCCATGAATGTCTTTCTACAACAAATAGACACCACACAACCCTTGTAGACATTTTTAGCCACGATGAATCACCCAATAGGATGGACATAAAGAATAGATCGGGGATACTCTTGAAACCAAAACCAAAATGAACAACCACATAAGGGGTCACATATGAAAGGGTAGAACCCAAATTAAGTAAACAATACAAATCATGAGAGAAAAGATTTAACATAACAATGAGAACATTAGGATATACCGCAGATTCCTGACAGGTGGCAAAGGCATAAAGACAATTTTGATCGGTGATGGTATCAAAAATAGAACCTTTGGTTCAGGAATTGAAGAAGTGGAAAATGGAACATTATTAGCTCTAAAAGCAATCGTAGCCGGACAGTGTCCCCACAAAAGCCCCAGCTGACAATAATTATAGTACCTGTTCCACTCTCATCATACTGACCATGGTGAATCTTCCCAAAAAATATGTAAGGAGGATAATGGGGTACTGACTGGGCTCTACTAGCCTGAGAATGGGCACCTTGTGAATTTGAGATGTCCTAAACTGGGGCCTTGTCATAATGGGCATCTCAAGTCCAACTGGGACCTAAGACCACCCCTGATACCCAATCTAACTAACCAATATATACCCTAAGTTAGATGAATTTTGAACATATAAAAAGATTGCAAATTAGAAGATATAATGACTTTGGGATATGTCTATATCTGAGAACAACCTAACCAAGTCAATCCACCCAATAACCAACTAACCAAACCAATAAGGATCATCTAATGCGTATATATATATATATATATATAAATATATATATATATATATATATAAAGCATAACCATTCCATACCCAAGTCTACAATTGTCTATACAAAGTATCTAAATAATTCCAAAGAGTATCTAGTCGGGACATGCCCCCGACCACAACTAACACAAGAGTCTATAAAAAGAAAAAAGTATATAAGGTAATCCATGACATAAAAGGGATGTCTTTTGAACTATGGTAGCTCACCACTTCAATCTAACAACGACTGTCCCCGAGTCAGCTCAATGAAAAAGAAAAGTAGTATGGATGGTTCCTACATGGCTTGGGGATACAGTGCCTGAAGATGGGTTAGCGGGTAAATACTAGCATGCACTCAGGGTAAGGATAAAATAATGCCAACCTGTAAAGCTAAGTAAACCAACCACATATATTCACAACTATACATATATATATATATATATATATATAATCCATGCTGAGAAAGAAAATCGAGTTTAACATGCCTTTAAAACCATTAACCTGGGTATATGTAGCTTAACTGTCATATTCCACGCACGGGTTATATAGGTCTAGTGTTACCCTATAGATGGGCTTCGATACGTGTAGCCGTATGAACTGGAGATACCATAGGAGTAGGGGATTCTTATGTACCCTTCGCTCTCCATAATACATATATACAAGTGATAGGGGATTCCCCTTGTACCCCTCAAATATAAGGACACCATGACCAATCCTCGTGTTGGAAAATATGAGTTACCAGTGGCTATCCCTTGGACTCACATGTTAACAGTTAGCTATCATACTTCACCATTATTACCCAATTAAAATCATTAGCATACAACCAAACCATAAATTTAATTCATTATTAACCAAAGCTATCATTAGTGGTATCATCATACCGACTATAGTTTGTACCCCATAGGCTATATAATTAAGTATACTTGTGGGATTACCATCTACCCCACAAGTACATCATTATTAGGCTTACTTGGGGGATTTTCGTTTACCCCACCAGTATCTCATTATTACATTTTTCTTGGGGTATTAACATGTACCCCACAAGATGTTCATCTTTCAAACCAATTTCATTATTACATTAACTTGCGGGATTCCCGTGTACCCTGAAAGTTTTTCATTCAAAACAATTTCATTGCAAATAAGGCCTTACTATTTAACCATTCCAAACCGTTTAAACCATTTAAAACCATTCTGAACCATTCATACCATTCAAAACCATTTAACCCATTCAAAAACCATCCAAAAAAATTAGGACTCCATCATCAAGCTATACCATGCAATATTTTCAATGAAAGTTTGACTATATAGTAAAAACAATCTCATAGGAATTTTATCAAACAAATTGAGGGCATACCTTTACCAAGACCAAAACCAAAGCATAAACCATAAACTTTAGGGTTACCCATGATCCACTTGTTAAACCACAACTAAAAAGCACCCACATATGCAAACCACCACTAAAAACATGTGAAAACATAATTTAAATCAAGAGTAAGCAATACTCAACAATATGAATCCAAAAACCTCAACATTGGTTTTCAAAATCACCACTTATGATTCAAAATCAGTGTTAAAAACATATTAAAACTTGCCTTTAGTTGGAACTAACAATGAGGGAGAAGTACATGCCTTATAAAAGAAGATATACAGAAGGAAACTTGACTCTTGAGCCCTTTTAAGAGCACTTGTAGAAACCCTAGCCTCCAATCTTCAAGAGTGAGACAGAGAGTGTTTCTGCTGTGTTTTGATCTTCCAATGTGGGTTATAAGAGATCATAACATGTTATATAATATGGTGAAATAAGGGTTTTGAGGAGGGAAATGTCTGGAATGCCCTCAATTTAGAAGCTGAAAATATCTATGTAGGAGGGTACAACCCCTTTTAGCCATACCATAGGGTACAAGTTGTACCTTAACTCATACCCTATATCTCACCATGGACCTCTAAACCGATCATCATATGACATCACATGCCAAACTAGTACCCTAATATGCGAGAAGTACCCTTAACCCTTACCTTGTATAGATTCAACTAGGCTAATCAACAAGCATCATTCGACTTGGCATTATACACCTTGTATCCTACCATACGACTAGTATGATGCTTAGTCACATCTTGGATATATACGAACCCCAAACACACTACCCAATATATGAGAGAGAGGGCCGTAGCCATACCCTAGATTAAAACTTGTACATTTAAGTCATACATTGTGTAGGGTACTCATCTTAGGATTTTTTTTTTTCAAAGGGTCCAAGTTTGATGTGTTTCATTCTTCCCCACTTAGGATCATTCAACATTGAATTACGGGTAAGGGCAAGCACAAGCATGAGCTAACACATTAACAGCCATCAAAATACCCTTCAACCAAATTAGAAGGAAAAGACATAATTTAGGATGAGAAGATTATCACATACCCGAAGCACGATTTATGCCCCAACATAATCATTCCGACCTCTAACTAAGCTAGAAAAGAAGGATACAAAGAAACCCAACCCTTATTTTAACCAAGTTAGAAAACAAAGATATGACAAAGAACACATACCTTCCATATGAGTTTCCTGAATGGACAACCATACGGATACTTGGACTCCATGTCCTCTTCAACATCCCAAATAGCTCCCTCAGACTTTTTGTTCCACCATAGAACCTTCAACGAAGCCACACCTTTTGTTCTCCACCAAAAAACTTGCCAATCCAACATCTTCACCGAGACCTCCTTATAGGACAAAGAATTCAAGATACCAATACCACCTAAAGGAAACAACCAACAAAGGATTGCCCATACCTCACCTAAACACAATATATGGAATACCGTATGAATGGAACTCATGCTACAGAACAAGTCTAAATTAACTGACATTCACCATATACAGATCACTATAAGAACATGAGTCTAGCCATACACTACTTATATATTCAAGCCTATCCAAAACTAAAAAGAGTTAACTTAGGCTACAGGGCTCTACTCCTTACATATATCCCAAAACACTACTCTGCCTCATCACTGAATCCATGAATCATACCTCAACAAGCTTCTTAAGTACCAAACACAACAATTGGTATATCTATCAACCACAACTTTTGGGCCTACCTTTTCCATACCCGTTATGTGGTCTACCCTTCCATATATTTAGTAACCTCTATAATTTTACAATAAAGATTCTCACCATTGATGCCTTTCCTCACCATTTCTTATGATAACAACCTTACCTTACCCTCCAAAACCTTAACACTAACAGTTACCCCAGACTCTCCCCCACTTAGGGACTCTACATTTCCTCCATATCAAAAAATCACTTTACCTCCAAAGCCACTATTACCCTAACATAAGAAGGGTCATTAAGGAACTAAAGGACAAGTATTACTCAGGACACCCAAGCAAGATCCCTAAAAAATGACACAACGCCATAAGCATGAGCTAATTCATAGCATCCACCTAGGTCACAAATAAAGAATTATCCCAAAAAACAATATCATAGTAGAAGTCCTTAGGATCGGAAACTGAAAGACACATGACCACATATAACATAGGAAATGCAATCTAACATAAAGATTCATATCCAGGAAACAAGGCGAGTGCAAAATACGAACCTTAGGCTCAAGTGCTATCAAAATACGTACAATATTAGGAGAGTGCTCTCTTAACCGAGATAGGAAAGAATTCATAGAATAGGAGTAAATACACCGTGACCTTCCCTTGAAGTCCACCGCAAGAAGAAAATTTAGGATTAACCCTCGACCTTAACCTTACTATACCATAAGCACAATACTCTGCTCTAAAAAGTATCACAAAGGATGATCACTAAAGATGCTTGGTTCTCCAATACCGAAAACCCCATCCATCCATACGCTACCGAGAGCCTTGCATAGACATCCAAACTCTACCAATGACCTAATCACCAATCCACTAGTTCAACTTGAACCCTCGACCTATATGTCATAACTTTCCCATTATTGTATTCCTAAGTCACCACCCTTGCCCTCTTCCGCACACCTCATCCAGCCTATCATTCCACTTCTATAATTTTTGCATTTTTATCCCCAAGATAACATACTTCCTTCTTTAACAACAATATATAAGATTCATACTTAGTGTCTATCAACTACCACACACTACCTAACAAAGCTCCCCTTATAGAAAATATACATATATGGTCCACATAATAGGGAGGACTCTTTAAATTCCCTTTTCACCACCGACAACCTAAGAATTTCAGGGGAAAACCTTTTTTTTTATGCCTAAAATAAAGAAAACACCCCACGGAGAATCAGTAGGATGGTTGAAACCTTTTTCTAAAGAGGTTCTTTAATAGCCCCTTTAAGACCCTTTAACTCCACCAAAACCATTCTATAAAGAAAGAATATAAATTTTTCAACAAGGGTCTGCAATAAGACCAAGCCATAACTCAATCTCCCCACTAGAAAGACACTATGAGGGTCATCTAGAAGACCTTAAGAAATTATTCACCATTAAAGCTGAATGTGAAGAAGGACCTTCTGAGTTAGAGTCTTTAACTCAGACCAAATGATAATAAAGACACCTTTCCTTTGGAGATTAATCTCTGAGCTCTAAGATATGATATAACCTTTCCCTTTAATAGCCAGGGAATCATCCTCCTATCCCATAACCAACTTACCAGGGATCCTAAAAAAGCCTTAAAGGTCTGCCAATCTAATGACGTGTAGCACGAGTGCAACTAATCCATCCCCAAAATATCATAGAAATCCACTATATCTGAGTCAAACAAATCCAACAAAACCTCTTTACTATCAAAAGATAGTACATACCCCATACAGACCCTTTTGGTAATCACGGAGTTATCTACCAGGGGTATAAATAGAAAAAAGGGTAATATAACCTTGGGATCAAAACCAAAATACATAGCCATAAGTGGGTCACATAAGAGAGAAAGGAGCCCACACCTAGTAACCAATCCACATAATTAGAAACTAGTTTTTAATATATCAGGGTTAGGATCAAAAGATGTCTCAGACTCCTGAGTGATAGTAAGAGAATTTAGATGATCCTAACCTATGTAAGACCTAGAAGAAGCACCGCTTGGTGCAAGAGCTAAAGAAGTGGCAATCGGTACCCTATTTGCCTAAGCAATAATACCTATGGCACACTCCCATTGCATATGACCCAACTAACTATAATTAAAGCAATGATTCATCCCTTTCTTACAACAACCACGGTAGGATCGACCACAAAACTGACAAGAATGGTAGAATGGTTCAAATTAGGCCTCATCGACCTAAGATTGGACACTTTGTTCTCTAAAAGCATTACTAATCTGAAAATATCTACCTTCCAATGTATTTGGGTAGGGAGAACTAGCCATAGAGTAGGAGTTAGGACCCACCCAACTCTTCCTGATTGACCACTTACCACTATACTGTTGGCCTCTCCCTTATTTAGAAAACCAAGACCTATTACTCTACCTATTTTCTGACAATGCCTTATTCTCCATCGTACCGATAGGACCAGACTAGTATAATAGAGTTGTCACTATCTAGGTTAATAGATGAATGAATATCAAAACTAGACATTGGTAACCTCTCCTTAAGGTAACCAAACATGATTTCCACCTTGCAGAGTTAGGTTAGTGAAGACCGGTGGAACTTCACTAGGAAAATCTGAAACTTTGACCCTTGACAGACCTTGTGCCTTATTAGTTGGATGAGATCCATCCATGTATTCCTCAACTAGGACAGGTGAGTTTCCATAAACTTTAGATCATTGAAAGGACTTGATTTGAAAGGTAACCAAAAGAATATTTAGGGAAGAGTTTAAGATCATAGACTCTGTAGCCCGAAAATAGAAAAAGAAGAAAGTGAAATATTCCTAGATGCCTTGTAGCCTCTTGATTATAAGTGTAGTGTAAAACACATCCATAAGAAAGACTCTACTCAGCATGGCTTTGTAGACACCCCATGACACCAAAACTTAGGCTCTGATACCAACTTGACCTGATCCAAACTGGGGCCTTGCTATAATGGGTATCAAAGTCAAACTAGAACTGGAGACAGCCCCGATACCAATCCAACCAACCAATATATACCTTGAGTTGAATAAATTCCAAACATATAAGAATATAGCAAATTAGAAAATATAATGACTTTGGGATAAGTCTATATCCGAGACCAATAACAAATAACCAACTAACCAAACCAAAAATGATATTCCTATATATATATATAAATTATACCATTCCATACCCAAGTCCATAATTGTCCGTATAAAACCTCTAAATCAATTCAAAGAGTATCTAGTATGGACATGCCCTCGACCATAGCAAAAACAAAAGTCTATGAAAAGACAAAAGTATGTAAAGTAATCCATGATATGAAATAGATGCCTTCCGAACTGTGAAGCCTCACCTCTTTGATCCAACATCGATTGTCCCCAAATTTGATCCATGAAATAGAGGAGTGGTATGGCTGGTTATTGCATTGCCTGGGGATGGAACACCCAAAGATAGGTTGGCAGGTGAATGGTAGCATGCACTCAAGATAAGGATAAAATAATGCCAACCTTTAAAACCAAGAAAGCAAACTACATGCATTCACAACTATACATACATATACATATACATATATATATCTAATCTATGCCGGGAAAAGGAATCGATTTAGAATGCCTTTAAAACCATTAACCTGGGTATGTGTAGCTTAACCGTCATAATCCACCCACGGGCTATATGTATCCAGTATTACCCTCTTGATGGGCCCCAATGTATGTAATCGCATAAACTGTAGATACCCTAGGAATAAGGGATTCCTGTGTACCCTTCGCTCCCTATGATACATATATATAAGTGTTAGGGGATTCCCATGTACCCCATAAATATAAAGTAAGTATGACCAATCATTATGTCAGAATACATGAGTTTCCAGTGTTTGCCCTTTGGACTAACACCTTTACGGTTAGCTATCACACCTTGGCATTATTGCCCAATTAAAACCATTACTATACAACCAAACCACCAATTTTATTCAATATTAACAAAGGCTATCATTAGTGGTATCATCATACCGACTATAGCTTACAAGAAATGTCCTTAGCCAGCCTTAGGGTATTTCCATGTACCCCATAGGTTACATTATAAACTTTACTTAGGGGATTCCCATGTACCTTGCAAGCACATTATTATAAGGCATACTTGGGGGATTCCCATCTACCCCACAAGTATCTCATTATTACATTTTGCTTGGGGGATTCCCATGTACCCCACAAGATGTTCATCATTCAAACCAATTTCATTATTTCATTCACTTGGGGCATTCTCGTATACCCTGCAAGGTTTTCATTGAAAATAATTTCATTGCCACCAAGGCCTTACCCTTTAACCATTCCAAATCATTTAAACCATTCAAAACCATTTAAATAATTCCAAACGATTCATACCATTCAAAACCATTTAACCCATTCAAAAAACATCCAAACCATTTTAGGATTTCATTACCAAACCATACCATGCAATAGTTTCGATGAAAGTTCAATAATATAGTAAAAACATTCTCATAGCCATTTTATCAAATATGTTGAGGGTATACTTTACCAAGACCAAAAGCAAAGCATAAATCATCAAGTTTAGGGTTGCCCATGACCCACTTGTTAAACCATAACAAACAAGCACCCATATATTCAAATAACCACCAAGTCAATGTGAAAACATAATTCAAACCAAGAGTAAACAATACTCAACAATATGCATCCAAAACCCTCAATATTGGTTTTTAAAACCAACACTTATGATTCAATATTAATGCTAAAATCACATTAAAACATGCCTTTAGTTTGAAATAACAATGAGGGACGAGTACATGCCTTATATAAGAAGATTTACAAGTGAAAAGTTGACTCTAGAGCCCTTTGATGAACACTTGTAGAAACCCTAGCCTCCAATCTTCAAGAAAGAGTTAGAGAGTGTTTTTGGTTTGTTTTGATCTTTCAATAAGGGTTATAAGAGGCCACAACATGTTATATAACATGGGACATAATGATTTTGGGGTGGGAAATATCTGGAATGCCCTTAGCTTAAAAGCTAAAAATATGCACGCGGGAGGGTACGACCACCCCCCTTAGCCATACCCTAGGGTAGGAGTGGTACCCCAACTCATACCCTATACCTCACCATGGACCTCCAAACTAGTCATGATATGACAACACATTCCAAACTTATATCATAAGGTATGATAAGTACCCCTAACCCGCTGCTTGGATAGATTCAACTAAGATAATAAAAAGGATTATACACCTCGTATCCTACCATATGACTAGGATGATGCGTATTGATATCTTGGCCTAAAACCATCCTCAAAAACACTGACCAACATAAGATAGTGAGGGCTATAGCAATACCCTAGAGTATGACTTGTACTTTCAAGTCGTACCTTGTCCAGATTACTCAACTTAGGAATTTTTTTTCTATGGGTCTAAGATGACTTAAGATATGTGGAACTAGCTATAGAATATGAACCAAAGCTTCCCCATGCCTTTCTCTTGCTCAACTATCTACGATCTCTACCATTATTTTGCTGACCTCTACCCTGCGTTGAATATCTAAACTTCTTATTTTACACTTCTCTGATTTTTTCCTGCCTCTTTATTTTATCTTAAACATGCTGCATATACACCAAAAACCTAGAGATATCCATGTCATTATTTAATACGGCCACCTCACACTCTGGCACCAAGTCCTAAAACAAACCCAAAGAAAACTTACTCATTTTTGCCCTCGTACTAGACACAAGCTATGGTGTAAAATAAGATAGCTGGTGGAATTGCAAAGCATACTCCTTCACAGTCATCCTTCCCAACTTCAAGTTTACAAAATCCTCAGCTTTAGCCTCCCTCAACTCATGAGGAGAGAAATGATCTACAACAGAACTCAAAAACTTATCCCATACAATAGTCTTACCATTATCACCCCTCAACTGACCCCACTCCTCATACCACTGATATGATACTTCTTTCAGCTGGTATGCAGCAAACTCTACACCCTTATAATCAAAAGTATGTATCACCCTAAATATGTTCTCTATTTCAACCACAAATCCTTGAGGATCCTCCTCAACCTTATAGCTAATAAAGGTTTGAGGATTTAAATTCATAAATAGGCCAACTCTAGTAGCCTCAAAATATAGAGCAACAAAATAGCATGGCCAGGCTGACGAGAATGCAAAGTCACCAAATAATTTAATAGATGAATAGATCGCCAAAACTCGACATTATAAATATCTCTATTAGGAAATGGGGAATGAACATCATCAGCCTAAGAAGCATGAGGAAAACATGTAGAAACCAGTGGAACTCTACGAAGGGTAGTACAGTCAGGAGTAGGGACCCTAGACCGGGTCTGAACTTTATAAAGAGGGTGAGTTCCACCTGTATTATCCTCAAGTGGGATAGAAGAGTTTCCACAAGCATTAGATCTTTAAGGAGGCATGATCTAAAATGAAAGAAAAAAGAAGATTAGAGGAGTTTGTAAGACCTTAGACTCTATAGCCCAAAAATAGATCACAACAAAAGGGAAATATTCATAAATACCATATAGTCTCTCCCTTATAAGTGTTTGGACTACACACCCATAAGACTCTACTTGACAAGACTCTATGCACAACCAATGACCATGAATCTAGGGTCTGATACCAAGTTTGTCATGACCCAAACCAGGTCCTAATCATGATGGGTATCTCATGTCTGCCAAGGATCAAAAACCACCACCAATAGCCTAGCTAATATAAGCGCAATGTAGCTAGCAGCAGATAAGTTCCAAATATATAATAAGATAGAGAGGAGTTCCAAATATATAAAAATATAGAGATAAGTTTTAAACATACAACAAGATGGGGAAGTTAATAACAAAAAGATCTAGGAATCTAGAAAACAATCCACCCATATATTTTCCACAAAGCCTATAAGAAACAAACATCAATCTAGGTCAACACATTCCCTAACCATAGCCAAAACAACCCATAGAAGTAGTCTATGACTTGAATGAAACAAGACTATAAAATGAGGGCCTTTAGGAGAATGGAAGCTCACCACTTCAAAGTTGACTCATGGATAATCAAAAAATTGTCTACCACTATGCAAGGAAACAAAAGTGTCTTCAAACATTAGATCACGTGGGGATACAACATCTGGGGACGGTTATAAGTCCAATACCACAGTAAATTCATATGCACACAATGTAAATATATATATAATATGGGGTAGATAACAAGGTTTAGCATGGGATTTAAAACATTAACCTACACTGTGTACATTTAATCATAATAAAAGGCATCCCACAAGCTATAGGGGTACGTCTCCCCCAACTGGAAGGGCCAAAGTGCATGTTAGCTATACAAACTGGAGGTATCAAGGAAGTTTAGGGAATCCATAACCCTTTTTCAGTCCATGATAAACTTATATAAGGTGTGTCATAAGCACACAATCATTATGACCAACCCCCACACCGACACGTGGGTTTCTCATATCGGTCCTTCGGGACCTCCACTTTCATGACCAAATACACCACCTATTTTAAGAATAATTAAAACATTTAAAAATTCCTATTCATTAACACAAAGACCATGCATTAGGCACATGCCATTAGTATTGTCGTACCAATTGTGCTTGCAAGATAACATCATTATGCCATTTCCATTACCTATCAACTTGGGGAAATAAATGATCCCGATGGTCTTATTGAGGGAATTCATGACCTTTATTATCTAATTATTCATTAACTTGGGGGAATTCATGACCCTTAAGGTTCAATTTAAAACCAATTCATTGTTATTAAGTCATTTCAAAACCATTCATTTTCTATTAGACCTTTTTATGTAATTCCATAGTTCCAAAGTAGTTTCAATATACATATACTCATGCTCAAAGCCAATTTCATAAAGTTGGGTTGAGGTTATTACCAATTCAATTACCAAAATCCATAAAATTAGAGGAATCCATCACCCTTGTATGTTTATCAGTTAAATTTAGGGGAACCCATAACTCCTTATTCTAATTTACCATTCCCATTCACCAAATTAGTTCAAGAGCCATAAATTCAAAACCTAAATGATTCACCAAAACCATTGGAAAAATAATTCAATCAATAGTACCTAAAAGCCATCAACCCAATTTCTAAGTCAAAAATTAAATCATATGGGTAATAGTCTTAAACATATTATTTTAACAAAAAAGCTTTAGATAAGAGATAAATTCTTGAGACACCAAGAATTTTCAAGAAGAAATCACCCTTTTAAGACCTACATGACTAATCCCTTTGAAAACCCTAATCATTCTTTCTTAGAGATTTGAGAGTGATGAGAAGTGTATTTGATATGTTTTAGGATGATATTGGGGTCCCAGTAATGTTTTTGGACATGGTTTTTAATTGGAGAAAGAGGGAAATGATCGAAGTACCCTTACTTAAAGGTGCAGAAAAATGCCACCTAGTCATAACGGGTCACGTCATGACTCGTGACGACTGGCTATGAGTACTTTCCTGGACTCACAGTTTGTAAAGTCTCTTAGACCCCCTTTCATTAGTTTGGTCATGAGTCACACCCTATGACTAATGACCTCACCTTACTACTCTTAAGGGTCCAGAGGTGACATCAATAAAAACTTGGGCATTCCTCACTAGTTTGCCTACAACTTGAGACCTGCGACTTATAATGATTCTTCATGACACATTAGGTGAGTCATTCGATGGGCAGTGAGCACAAAAGTTAAGAATTTTTAGAGGCCATAAATCCGAGGTGTTACATCGAGCTACCGCAAGAATGAAAGATCACTATTAGCTAGGCTGAGACCTTTGGTAGAAGTCCCTAAGTCCAAGAAATATGGTGCCACCATAGGTTTTGAGGGATCACCTATCAAACCAGGATTGATACCTTAGTCCTTTAGGACATCAGTCTAGCAGAACTACACCAGTCAGTGTTCGTACCCTTAACAAGGTACTAAACACCCTTTAAGCTAGGGTTACAGGTTGGACCCTAGTTAGCTCAGATTATGGCATGTTTGTTATTAAAAACTAAGATACTTTACAATATAGTTCAGATTAAGATACTTTCATGAACTTGTATTCAGATATTCAGTTTATCATATAGTGCATATTTATTACTTGGTCTTTCATCAGTTTACTATGTCGCATGCATTATGTTTAGCCTATAATAGCTATCTCCCATCACACATACGTAGTTCATTTATAGTACAGTCTACTTACTTTATTTTATGCTATATAATCTCATAATATAGTTATAATGCTCAACATCTGTATCACACTTAGTACGATCTCCCACTACACCAACCATAGTTCTTTGGCGAGATCTTATCATTTGAGGATAAGTATTAATATTTCATTTTATTTTATTTCAGTTTTAAACAGTTAGAGTTAGCAGGGGTCTTGTACCAACATCCCATATTAGTAGATGCTTTCTGACATACAGTTAGATGTTTAAGTTTATTGTTTTGAACTCAAATATTATTATATTTTGATTAATATTTTATCATTTAGTTTAGCTTCTACATTGTGTTTTATTAGTAGTTTCAATATTATTAGGGTAATGACATGCCATAGGTTAGAGGTCACTTGTGACTCTAAGAACCATATTACAACTAGGGGATAGTCTAAAGTCATGGAACTCATTTACCTTTATACATTTATATGAAATATTGTATGTTATTTAGTTGGTTATTTTTAATTTTCTTAGGAGGTAGATTCTAACTCTTACTTGACTTTCCTATGCTTTGATGAAGGATATATTTTTTCTTTATATCATATATTATTCTTTAAGTCAACATATGATGCAACACCAAATATGTCGGTACTTGTACTACACTTCTACATCTTTTTCTAATGTAGATCCAAGTATGATTCACCATAACTAATTTCCTACTGATTAATAGACTATTTTGGATTAGATTTGGGCTGAGCTCTCAACATTTATAGTTGTTCCATTTTAGTTTTATCAATGTCTTATTTTATAAATTTTGAGACAAATATGTTTATTTATTCTTATCAGTATCATTTCTATACTTGTAGCTCTTGCACTAGTCACACCAGGCCGTGGGGATAGTTTGTATATGTTGACATGTTTTATTCTTTCTTATGCTTCTTATGGGTCTCTATCACTTATAGGTATTGTATAATCAACCTAATTTCTTATATTGTCCTTTATGTTATATCATTAGATACTACTTTGTACATCTAGCTAGTGTGGTCGGCTATCCTACTTGAGGGTCATAGTAAATGCCATCATGGCCTGATTTTATGTCATGCTAGATTGGTATCAAAGCCTAGGTTAACTAATCTTACTATTACAATATAAAAATGACTAGCAGAGTCCTGAATATTTGTATAATGATCATCGATGGATTTATGCACCTAAGTGTCATAATCTCTACATATTTAGTCTAGTTTTAAGGACTTTTTGTGTGAGTAATGAAATAATATTCATATAAATGAGCATATAAGTGTTAAAGTACTTGTTTATTGTACTCAAGGTGTGTTAAAAACAAGTTTGGAATGAAACTATCACTTAGAGTTTAGATGAGAAAACTAGTGTTACTAGCTTGAGCTATGTGTTTTTCCTATTTATCTTGATCGATTCTATTGTGTTTTAAGAATTAGTTTGTGGTGTTTGATGTCATAAAAATCCATGTGAGATATTATGGTTGATATATGGGAGCAAAACAAGGTTTGATGATGTTTGAAAATTACCTACAAAGTGAGGAACTCAAGGACAGATAGATGGAACTTACATGGACAAAATCAAATTCAGAGCAGCAGGGCATGCCACTCCCTCTAGTATCACGACTACATGCCACCACCTAGTAGCACCACGGTGCGTAAGGTCACAAGTGACCCCAAGCTAACCAATGATCTGGCACAAGCTATAAATACTAAAAGAAGGAAACAAAACACTATGCGGAAGTCATTTAAAAATAGCTGGTAATAAAAAATAATATCAAAGGTGACTAAAATACACCAGTTAAAACATGTCTAACTGTCTAACTGTTTGAAATCAACTAAACATGAAGTTTTTTGGGATAGGACCCCAACTAACTCTAACTAATTGAAATTCCATGAAGTAAAAATATTGGTATGAATAAATAATATAGTAACTAGTCCTCGAATAATGAGGACTCACCAATGCTATAGTGCCTGGCACAGGAATTAACTAAGTACAATATGGAAATTTAGCGCCCGAACCTATGTTATAAGACAACATAGCACATAAGAAAGTATGCAATCAGTACATTGAGTGTATTGATATGTGAGAGGAAAGCTAGCTAGTATATATAAAGGTATTGACCATGATTGCATGAACATGAAAAATTGAATGTAAGACAAAGTATAAACATGTACTGAAATAATCTGAATAATGGAATAACTAAAATACTGAACACTTGGTCAAGAAAACATGATCTGAACATCATTTGAATACTAAAATAGAAACTGTGGGACATAACCACAACCAACATACCCCAATCTAAGATAATCGAGGTCCAACCTATATCTTAGTTTGAAGGGTGTCGGTACCTTGGCAAGGGTACCGACACTGCCTGGTGATGATCCACTAATCTAATGTCCTAAAGGAATAGGTTGTCATGCCTCTATTTATGGGGGTCCCCTTGAAGTGATCTTCTTGGAACGTAGCTCTAGAACTTAGGGACTTCTACTAATGACTCATGCCTAACTATTGGGGGATCCACCATCCCTCCGTTCACTCAGTGCTAAGTGTTACTCCCAACTGAATTACTCTGATATATAACCAAAACATGTACTGATAACTGATATGCTCAAGTCATAGGAATTTGAGAAATCTGCAATACATGTGCAATCTGAAATACTCAATTACAAGTGATGCATAAGTTCCTAAGTATCAAGTATTCATAGCACACTAGCACAAACTAATGCAACTAATCATGAAAATTAGTCATACTGCCCTTTTTATATCTTATAGGAATTTTGGGTTCCTAATTGTTACAACTCATCCTAAGACTTCTTATGAGTCAGAGTTAGAGTTGCAACGTAAGACTCTGAGTCTGAGACTTCACTGTCCTGACTATGACTGATCGGCAGGAATCTACTAAACACTTAGCTCTTGTAATAATACATTAATGAACCTAGGCTCTAACACCAATTTTCCATGGCCTAATTTCTTAAGTCATGATGGCGCCTACTATAACAAACTAGTAGGCAAGCTAATCCAGTAGTTTGGAACTACTAGTAACGAACTACCCATAAGAATAAAAGAAAGAATGCGGTATCGATGAAATAAAAGAATTACATATATAAGATAATCCCAAAACTTAGTGGAATCAGTACAAGAGCTTTTAATATAATAAAGATACAAATGAGATACTAAATCAATATAAAGATAAAACAATCTTTGAATACAATATATTAGCTAGTCTAGTACTCAAAACATTAGGAGCTCAATCTATGTTTTCAAACCATGGATGCTCCACATGATGCACATAACACTAGTACAGAAGTGTAGTATGAGTAACAAACACGTGGTACTTAGTAGACAACTATTGATTGTGCTCCAAAGATAATATAGATACATGACATATAAAATAGATTAGAAACTATATCCTAATGACCCGACCCAATCAAGGGCCTTATTGTATTTGGCATCCCAAGTTCGACCGAGATCGAAGACCAGCCCATTAACCAATCCAACCTCCATCCGCCTGCTCTGAGTTAGCTAAATTTTGAGCATATAACAAGATAGCGTAACGGCTCACATGAAGACTCTAGGATAGGATCACAACTGTGACTAGCCCAACAGAGTCAAACTATCCCATACCAACCGTCCAGCCATATAAAATAAAACTAATACCAAAACAAGGGCCATAAACCAGGTCGTAACCAAATAAGTTCCAAAATAGAATATGATTAATCCTAAAATAAAATATGGTGGAATAGTGAGAATCATATCTAATGATATTAGCCCCAATTCTTATGCCAATTTTAAGGATGACACCAATACCAATCCCACCCATGCCAACCCAAAGCAATACAATAAAAACTCTAACCAAAATAGTAAGAATATCGAGTTAGGAAATGCTCCCAACCATAGCCAAAACCAACATCCAAAAATAAATTAGAATGTCTAAAAATATCCATAACATGAAATAGTGCCTTCCAAAAAAATGGAAGCTCACCATTTCAATCCAACAGTTGTCCCTGAGTCAATCACTATATAGAAGGAGCATAATAGCCAGTTCCTACATTGCGTGGATATACAGCTGCCCGAATATAGGTTAGAGAGTGATCACTAGCTTAAACTCAAGATAAGGATAAAATAATACCATTTATTAAACCAAGTAAAACCATTCATAAGCACACAACCATACATATATAAATATAACCATGCTGGCAAAGGGAACCGAGTTTATCATGCCATTAAAATATTTACCTAGGCTGTGTAGCTTTGTCGTCCTAAACCACCCACAGTCTATATGAGTTCAACTCTCTCTTCTGAAAGGGACCTAGTGCATGAAGTCGCACAACCAGGGAAGAAAACCTAGGATTGCTAGTGCATCCCCCAAAATATAGTGTGACATCATGCACATGATCACTTGGACCAAACCTCACATTGGCAACTATGAGTTTCCAATTTACATCCCCTCGAGACCACCACCTTCCAGGACTTTGCTATACCTCCCTCTTTTAAGCCTATTTAAAACTATTTTCCATCCAAACAATTATTCAACTATTATTAAGTGAGGCTATTAGTAGTGGTATCATCACACTAACAATAACATGCAAGTACTATCCTTAGCCGAACCTTAGTGGATTCCATATACCCCAAATGATTTCCAATTAACCAAAATCTTGGACACCAAGGCCTTTCCAATCCATTTAAAACCATTTAAACCCTTCATACCATTTAGGAATTCATAACCAAGTTTAAACCATGCATAGGTTCTATTGAAAAACCAAACATTATAATGAAAACATTGTTGAAGGCATTTTATCAAACACATTAGGGGCATAGTATTTCCAAAACCAAAGACCACTACCAAAGAACAATTCCCATGCAACCAATTATCCAAAACAACCATTAATGTATATAAAAGCATAATTAAAACATGGGAAAGCCATAACCAGACATTTATAACCAAAACCCCCAAATCATATTTGAAAACCAAAAATCATACAATATTCAAATCATGAAAACATTGTATATCCCATACCTTTAGTTGGCACTAACAATAAGGGAACAAAACATGCCTTAATTGACAAAGTAGATGAGAGAAATCACCAACAAGATCCACAAATTAGTCCTCTAGTTAAAACCCTAGCTTTCTTGGCTAAAATATTTTGAGAGAATTATGGAGTGTTTAGGAAGAGTTTCTAAGTATTAATTAATAGAATAGTCGGGTAAATAACCTCCCAATAGGAATATAAATAATGGGACTTTGTTAGGATAAGTGGGGAAATATCCAGATTACCCTCACTTAAGTTGCACAAAAATCCCATCATAGGGATGTGACTGACCCTTACGAGTCGTATATTCCCTATATGAGTGGTATCCACCACTAGTACCCTTGGCCTTCTCCTTAGACCCAACACTGTCCAAGGTACAACTCATACAACTCAATTTGTATCCAAATATATGATCCATAACCTTCAGCTGTATCTTTTGCAAAATCGAATCCTAAGGGGATTAAACACTGTCCAGCATACGAGTCTTGGGTAAGAGTCATACCCTAACTTATGGCTCACGATGAGCTAATCATACTCAGATCTAACCTAGATTACCAAGTCAAGGTTAAGTGAAGTAACCAAGTGATCTGTATCTGACCATACAACTCGTACCATACAAGTCGTACCCATTCCAGTAACCAAAATCCATCCCACTAACCAACACTAGTCAGCATACGACTGGACCATACCGCTCATACCCTAATATATGGTTCGTACCCATGAGTGTATTGGGTCCAAAGACCAAAATTTTAGGAAATTTTTATGGTCTAGAAACTAGGTTGTTTCACCAAATATCCAACAACCACAAATGAAAGCTAATGAGATAATAAGGATAACTATCATATTTGTAACCAAGAAACTAGCGTAATAAGTCTAAGGAAGTATTAAGGATGAACTTTCCTATTCTATCCATACTTAGGAATCTCAACACTATACTACATATAACTGGCCAATATATAAAATATAGGCAAAAGGTAGATATATATGAGTATACAAGGATAAGGATAGAAAGAATATATAATTTGAATAACTAAAATAAAGAGATATACGATAACATCATAATTACATATATAGATATATATAATATATTTATATATGAACAAGGTCAACTCAAGGTATAACCTAAATCATCAGTCTACCATTTCAAGGCCTTATAATCATAGAAGGAACTAGTGCTAACATACTTAGGATTTTTAATCTATACGTCTAATCATGAGTTAATCATGCTTAATAATATAATCGTAAGATAGAGAGAAAGAATCATACCTCAAATCTTGATACCAAGTTATTAACCTATCACAAACTATCCATAACAATTATCAATACCATAATAATAACAATAGCAATGACAACATGAGTAACTGACTGGTCTAGAAAAATAATACCTAACCGAGTCTTTCTTGAACCCCAATTACCTCAGGCTCATAAGGTTCAATCAACATGCAACTCACCACGAGCCATACTCATCACCCATACTTATGAAAACCCCCAAAAGGCTGACAGATATAGGAATATATTGCTGATGGGAAATGTACATGCAAAGATAAATACAATAGAATCCATAATATATTAATCGATTAGAGTATCATAATGTATATTTGGACTCAAATCAATAAGTATAATAAATATCATAATCATTATCATCATAACCATCACCATCAAAACCATCATTATCATAATCATCATCTGACCTTTTGGATATATAAGATATCATCATAATTATCCTCTAACTTTGTCGGTTATATAAGAATATCATCACAATCATCCTTCAACCTTATCGAGTATATAAGCATATCATTATAATAATCCTCTAACCTTGCCAGGTATATATGCATATCATCACAATTATCCTTCAGCCTTGCAGGGGTATAAAAGAATATCATAATAATGATCCTCCGACTATATCAAGAATATAAGAATATCATCATAATTATCCTCCAAAATTTCCAAGTATATAAGCATATCATTACACAAATATAATATCAATACTATAATCTATCATTGGATTTTACCTAGAATTCATATCATCAATACCATCCTCTTCTTTTGTCCCATACCAGAGATATGTCTATATAGATATATAATACGTGCACGAACTTAAGTCATGACTAAAAAAAGAGTGTAAATTCGTAAATCCATTTCACGGGGTAACTTCAGGACTAAATCATTATAAAATTATAAAAATGGTTGAAATCTCTCACGATAGGAGTAATTAGTAGTATCAAATTATAGACCAAAACCTATCTCGGTCAAATCTTTAATACAATATTTTCTATCTCTTTACATATAGATTATTCATTAAGATAGACAATTATTGAAATAAAGAATTCTATTTTTAAGGTGAAAAGTGGGCTTTAACAGCTATTTAGGAAAAACAATAATAAAACATATTTTTGTTGGAATCTTATAATATACTAACATATATGATCATGAATGCACCGAATCTATGCATACGATCACCAGTATTCAAATAACGGAACTATAAGCATCAATATATCTATGAACTACAACCATATCCTTTACAAAGATAAATACTTCTTGTATGTCCAGCCAATATCATAACTCAACCTTGGGACCAATAATATGTCCGGAATATTCACAACATAGTAATCCTGGCCTTAGGCGCACATGCATATTTGTAACCCATATCAATAATCATATTTGTAAGCCATCTCATATCTATAAGCCATAGCATATTTATGATGCATATCACATCTCTAAGGTATCTCACATGTATAGGACATCTATCATAACTATGAGGCATATCACACTTATAAGGAATCTCATATCTATAGGCAATATATCTTAACTATGAGGCATATGACATATATAAGGCATCTTATATCTATATACATATATCTTAACTATGACTATGTCTATATTAGTAAGAATGTTGATGGACCATATCATAAATCTTGTTTGAAAGCCATATCATCATACAACCCATTAATCATAATTTGAGAAAACCATTATAATCCTCCTAGTCATGAAGTAACCTTATACTAAAGGCCTAATAGTCTCAGCTATGTCTAACATATGTAAATAATCCAGAAGGGCTAACATATATCTTGGCCTAAGGTGGCTCAGAGGAACCCACGTCTAATCCTCGAGTTTCGTATTTAAGTAATTTCCCCCCAAACTAGGTTAAAGTGTCAATATTGACTTATAGAAGGTACATAATCCATAATTAGCCCTAAGATAGGAATTCAACCTAGAACATGAGAAATTAGGTCAACCCCACCTAAAGTATGATTTCAAGGTCGCAAATAGCCCACATAACAATATTCTTACTAATCACGATTTTGAAACTTAAACTACATCCCAAATCTAGCATAATAAAATAACCATTGGATGAATTTGCTTAATCTATAAAAAAGACAATAGGATCCTAGAAATATAATAAATATTTCACCGTACGGGTCAAATTCCTCATCAAATCCCCAAACTTAAATAATCAAGAGTAAGTTATAGTGTTCTACCTATATTTAATCTTAAATTTCTTATTCACATAAAATATATAAAATACATTATCTCGTAATGAAGAGTATACAAAATCCTACCTAGAATCCTAATCGCAAATCCTTGAATTGTCCACAAAACATCCGTCTTTACATCCTGATCTCAAAATGCCGCTATAAAATCAAAATTGTAATCTATACATCATTAGGAGGAAAATGAGACCCATATTTCCATATAATGGGTTGGGTCAAATTTCTAGTCAAGAATTGGTCTCTGAGGCGTATAAACGGAATCCAAATTATAACTCATCATGAGGTACCGCAAAGGACAAGAAAGATCTATTTAAAAGTTGAGTACGAATGGAGCACAAATCCGGTGTCAAATAAAACCTTATAGTTTAATAATTTAAAGCCCTAATTTATGTTAATTTATCAAGAAATTGAAGGAATCTTACCATTAATTTGAAGGAAAATCATGGAATAATCAACAACTAAGCTCCCCAAATCATCTTACAAACTTTAGTCCCTAGCTCTCTCAACTTCTTGAATTTTGTTCTCTTGGAAGTGGATGAGAAAATGGTAAAATTGGGATTAGAAAAGGGAATTTATACCCATTCATAGTTTTGAAAAGTCACTATTGTGACTCTACACTCACAATCATAGGACATTTTGGCTTTACACACAATCCGCGATCATGACCAGAGGCTCGGAATTATATCAGGTTAGTCCTTACTAGAATTGTCGCAATCTAACTATATAACATGATCATGGTATCTTGGTGACTGTCAAGGATATCATGATCGTGACCCTTGGTATCGCGATAACAATGTACCAGATACAAGATTAGACTTGGAAAATCTCTAAGTCTCTAACAAGCCCTCAAAATTAATTTGAAATCTTGTATACACAAATAAACTATGTAACCACACTAAATTTATATTTCAAAATTAATGGCAAGGTTAAATTTCCATTTGAGGTCATTTCGATGAAAAGTTGATCCCATACCCAATTTCTAATTTCTTAACTTTTTGGCCAATAGGTCAAAATGATTTTGGGTGCCTCGGGACCTAAACAAAGAGTCTACATACCCTAAAATCAATATTTTAGAGCTGATGACACTGACGAAATTCTCATCCACAATTATCAACTAGGAATTTTGGTCAAATACTAAATCTTGAACAACAAAAGCTCTAAAATAGAAAAATTATCCTAAAATTCAAATGAACTATCTGATCACCAAACTGATAGTTCCGATAAGTCATAAATGACTTGTAGCTGCTGTGGGAAGGCTTAAAACATCCAAAGTAGATGCAAATTGAGGAAATGACCTAGAGGGTCATTACACTTTACAAGCTCTATAGTTGAGGAGGATCCTCATGGATTTATTGAGTTTGTTACTTATCAGTAGAAGGATGTGACTTACTGTAACGCCACACAACCGGGTCCGGGAACATCACACGGTAGTTAAGGATATAAGTATCCCCAAGCTAAACCTTTGAGCCTTCTACTTCATATATTAGCTTACTTAAAGATAAAAAGCATGAAATCAACGTTGTGACATCATAAAATGAGAAATATGAATGAAATACTTGGTTTGAACAAACTACAACTCAAAGAAAATCTTGAAATTCTGATAATCTGATGACTAGTCTGACAAACCTCTACTACTCCAAACTAGAGAGCCATTGGGACAGGTCCCCTGCTGACTTATACGCAACTGACAAGAATTAAACAGCTACTAAATAAAACTGGAAGTTTGAGAATAACCAGTCCCCGAAACATGAGGACTCACCACGGCTGATAAATAGGTAGGACTGCTCAAAATGATCATTGGTTAGGCTGAGACTGAGCACCTGAACCTACATTATGAGAATATATGGCACACAGGCAAAATATGTGGGTCAGTACTTTGGGAGTGTACTGAGCATATAGGGAAGTGTACAATTAAAATACTCATTATCATAAGTTTTTATAGAAAACCTGCATGGTGTAAAACATACCATATAGCTTGAAAGAAATATATGCCACAAGACTCATAAATCATCATGCTTTTACTTAAAACCTCAAATTATCATGACACCTGAAATTATTAGGACCATAGCTTTCAAAAATACTTATACTTTCAAAACTTTGTAACTTTAAGACTAACACTCTTTGAAACTTGGAAGACTTTAGGACTTAGAGAACTTTAGGAACTTAGGGAGTTTCTCTTAACCGAAATAAACCATGTGATCTACATGGAGTCCAACGTCTTACCCACGTTGGGGATAGCTGTTCTATCCTTGCCATTGGATAAAATCTTAACTTTAGTGATCACTATCTTAACCCACTTAGGGTATATTAAGAACCAATAGGGGCACGTAGTTCTGGGGCATGAGAGATCGGAATTAAGCCCAACTTGGTGCTAAATACTACTCCCTTACTTAGCTCAGAACTTTAGAAAATCCACTTTAAAACAATTCGACAATATATATATAATGGGAGCCAAAATACATCTGCTTTTCTTCAAACTCAAGAATGTGGTTTTCTATCTTAACTTAAAATCAAAACTCACTTCTTGATATTCTTTAAAAATTGCTAACATCTCATTCTCAAACTCATGCTTTAACCATAAGGTTCAATTCACAACATTAGGACTTGAAATTCTCAAAACATGATATAGACGTTGAATTATGCAACTTAAACCATAAATTGACAATTTAAAACATTAATATGCATAATAATATTACAACTCAAAGCATGGGTAAGACATAGTTTCATAAAACTCACAATATAATAACATGGTAGGAATTCTCCATGAATTTATGAAATACTTTATGAAAATATGTAACTTTTGGGCACAAGAACAAAAGGGTGTTCTTGTTCAAAACCACATACCTTAAACTTGGAGCTTTTGGATGACTTCAAAAATTTTGGAAGGTTACTCACGAACTATTAGGTGTCCCTCTTAACCCTCTTAACGGGGAATTCAAATATGCAAGAATTATTGAATTCTTATGGTTGAATCTCTAGAAATTGGGTTTTTCTGCTGAAACCCTAACCTTGTGGTTGAAGGTGTGCAGAGAATTTTGAAATGTTTAACTACAGAGAAATAGAAGAAAATACATTCTCTAAGGGTTATAAGTTGTGGGAAGTGCAGGAAAAATTCCAAAATACCCTTGAAAAAATGTCATTAAATTGCTAGAAAAAAATAGCTGACGATATTCGTGACAAGTCGTCAGACTTGTGACAAGTCATCACGAAATATCATCACAAAAGGGTGGATTTTATGATTTTCAGATTAAGGTTGACGATATTTTGTGACAAGCCATCAAACTTGTGACAAGTCATCACAAAATGTTGGATTTGGTGACTCTCTACCTATGGTGATGACATTTGTGACAAGACGTTAGGCTTGTGATAAGTCGTCACAAAATGTTGTCAGAAAATGTTCAATTTTGTAACTTTCTTCTTATGGTGATGACATTTGTGACAAGCCGTCAGGCTTGTGACAAGTCGTCACAAAATTTCCAGGCTGTATCCTTAGAGTAAATTGGGCATAACTCTTTGCTCCGATAACAGATTTTGGAGAACTTAGTATCGTTGAAAAACTAATTCAATTATCTATATTTCAGTGGGTCATAAGCTCAAAAATTCATAGTATAATGAGAGATATGCTCATTTGAAGTTGACCATACCAATATCCATCTCAAGAATTCAATTGGCAAGGAATGTTTTGATTCGTCTAATAGCTAGGACACTTTTAAGGCCCTAATACTCATCAAGCTAGATCATGTAGCTACCAAATCACTAAATTTATTTCTAATGAGCTTGAAATAGGGTTCTACTATTAATTGAAATTCTCGAGGTATTACAATATATCCCTCTTGGAAACATTTGTCCTTGAATGTCACTAGTTAAGCTGGGAATGCAAAGAAACTGAGGATGCACAGTTGGAATAGTTCTCTGAATTGAATCTGTGTCATTCTAAACTTTCAAGTATTTCTGAGAGTGCACAAATTTGCAACAAAATAGCTATATAGCTGAATCTTTGGTTAGATAGGGGCTGAATTAAGAAAAAGCAATACCTTCGGCTTGCTATGAACTTGTGAAGAAGAGGTGTGGGTACTTGGATCATATATCTGCTTTGGCTTCACAAGTAGCACCCTCAACTGATTGGTTCCTCCATAAAACCTTGACCAATGGAACTTCTTTGTTCCTTAGTCTAAGGACTTGGAAATCTAGGATCTCAACTGGAACCTCATCAAACGAAAGGTTATTCTGAATATCTAAGCTATCTGAAGAATAAAAACTGATAGAATCTCCAATATGCTTCCTAAGAATGGAAATATGGAAAATAGGATGAACAGATGACAACTCTGCAGGCAGCTTAACTTCATAGGCTACGTTTCCAACACGGCTAAGAATTCTGTAAGGGCCAATGTAATGGGGACTAAGTTTCCCTTTCTTCCCAAATCTTTTCACCCCTTTCATGGGCAAAATTTTCAGATACACCAAATCATTAACTTCAAACTCAAGGTCTTTTAGTCTCACATCTACATATGACTTTTGACGACTCTGAGCTGTTTTTAACCTTTTTCTAATCAACTTCACCTTCTCCATCGCCTTAAATATTGCATCATGTCCAACTAAAGTAGCTTCACCCACTTCGAACCAACCTATCGGTGATCTACATCTCCTACCATAAAATGCCTTAAATGGTGCCATCTTGATACTAGCATGGTAACTATTGTTGTAAGCAAACTCTATCAACGGCAAATGCTGATCCCAACTACCTTTGAAATCAAGGGCACACGCCCTCAACATGTCCTTCAAAGTTTGGATAGTCCTCTCAGCCTGACCATCTATCTGCGGATGAAAAGCGGAACTCATATGAACTTGGGTACCAAGACCCTTCTAAAATGCTCTCCAGAACTTAGAAGTGAACTGAGTACCCCTATCAAAAATAATAGACAAGGGAACTTCATGCAACCTGACCAACTCCCGAATATACAATATAGCATAGTCCTCAACTATATAAGATGTGTGCACAGGCAAGAAATTCGGTGACTTAGTCAGCCTGTCGACAACAACCCAGATGGAATCATGATGGCATCGGGAAAGACGTAAGCCAGCCACAAAATCCATATTTATCTCTTCCCACTTCTAAGTTGGGATACTAAACTCTTGCATCAGACCACCAGGTCTTTCGTGCTCAACATTAACCTGTTTACATGTTGCACACTTCACCATAAAATCAGCTATATCCTTCTTCATACCACACCACTAATAGATTTCCTGCAGGTCGCGGTATATCTTGGTAGTGCCGAGATGAATAGAATACTACGCACCATGTGCTTCAGCCATAATTCTCTGCCTTAGATCACCAACATCAGGAACACATAATCTACCCTACAATCTCAACACCCCATCTCCCCCTTGAGAAAAAACCTCTACCTTTTGGTCCTTAACTGACCAAGCTAGTATCTAAGTCTTGCTTTTTCTTCACTTTCGAAACCAAAGAGGATTCAGAAATACTCTGCACCAAAATATTTCCCTTAGTGGAATCAAGAAACTTAAGACCCAGTCTAGATAGATGATGCACATCATGAGCCAACTCTTTCTTACCTTCCTCCACATGCAAAATACTACCCATAGACATCCTGCTAAGGGCATCTTCCACAACATTGGCCTTGCCCGGATGATACAAAATTCTCATATCATAGTCTTTTAACAATTCTAACCACCTCCATTATCTGAGATTCAACTCCTTCTGAGTCAACACATACTACAAGATTTTGTGATCAGTTAAAATATCGACATGCATAGCATACAAATAATGTCTCTAGATTTTTAGAGCAAACACTATAACAGCCAACTCTAAGTCATAGGTTAGGTAATCTTCTCATAAGGTTTCAACTGTCTAGAAGAATAGGCTATAAGTTTACCCTTCTGCATCAACACATAACCCAAACCAACTCTCAAAGCATCACAGTATACCATAAAACCATCTACACCATCAGGCAAAGTCAACACAGGGGAGAAAGTGAGTCGAGTCCTCAACTCCTGAAAACTCTTCTTACAAGAATCCAACCAGACAAACTTAACTTTCTTTTTGGTCAACCGAGGCTGAGAAGTAAATTGAGTATCCCTATCTGAAATGATAGAAAAGGGAACTTCATGCAACCTGACCAACTCTCGAATATACAATCTAGCATAGTCCTCAACTGTATAAGATGTGTACACAGGTAAGAAATGCGCTGACTTAGTCAGCCTATTTACAACAACCCAGATGGAATTATGATGGCATCGGGAAAGACGTAAGCCAGCCACAAAATCTATATTTATCTCTTCCCACTTCTAAGTTAGGATGCTAAACTCTTGCATCACACCACCAGGTCTTTGGTGCTCAACATTAACCTGTTGACATGTTGCACACTTCACCATAAAATCAGTTATATCCTTTTTCATACCACACCACCAATAGATTTCCCACAAGTCGCGGTATATCTTGGTAGTGCCAAGATGAATAGAATACCGCACACCATGTGCTTCAGCCATAATTCTCTGCCTCAGATCACCAACATCAGGAACACATAATCTACCCTGTAATCTCATCACCCCATCTCCCCCTTGAGAGAAAACCTCTACCTTTTGGTCCTTGACTGACTCTTTCAGTCTGACAAAGCTAGCATCTAAGTCTTGCTTCTCCTTCATTTCCGAAACCAAAGAGGATTCAGAACTACTCTGCACCAAAAGATTTCCCTCAGTGGAATCAAGCAACTTAACATCCAATCTACCCAGACGATGCACATCACGAGCCAACTCTTTCTTACCTTCCTACACACATAAAATACTAACCATAGACATCCTGCTAAGGGCATTTTCCATAATATTGTCCTTGCCCGAATAATACAAAATGCTCATATCATAGTCTTTTAACAATTCTAACCACCTCCGCTGCCTAAGATTCAACTCCTTCTGAGTCAACACATACTGCAGGCTTTTGTGATCAGTTAAAACATTAACATGCACACCATACAAATAATGTCTCTAGATTTTCAGAGGAAACACTATAGTAGCTAACTCTAAGTCATGGGTTAGGTAATTCTTCTTATGAGGTTTTAACTGTCTAGATGCATAGGCTATAAGTTTACCCCTCTGCATCAACACACAATCCAAACCAACTCTCGAAGCATCACAGTATAGCACAAAACCATCTACACCATTAGGCAAAGTCAACACAGGGGAGGAAGTGAGTCGAGTCTTCAACTCCTAAAAACTCTTCTCATAGGAATCCGACCAGAGGAACTTAACTTTCTTTTGGGTCAACCAAGTCATGGGAGATGAAATAGAAGATAACCTTTCAATAAAAAATCGATAATAGCCAGCTAGACCCAAGAAACTTCTAATATTAGATGGAGAGATAGGCCTAGGCCAATTTCTTACAGCCTCTGGCTTTTAGGGATCAACTCTAGTACCTTTAGCTGAAATAATATGACCCAAAAATGCTATGAACCTTAGCTAAAACACATACTTATTGAATTTGGCGAACAACTTATGATCTCTAAGAGTTTGCAAGATGATTCTAAGATGGTCTGCGTGATCACCCTCACTTTGAGAATACACAAGGATGACATCGATAAACACAATGATGAACATATCAAGATATGGCTTAAACACTCGATTCATAAGGTCCATGAAAGCTGCTGGGGCATTAGTTAGCCCGAAAGACATGAAAAAAAAATGACCATAGAAGGTTGGGAAGGCTGTCTGTGAGATATCACACCCTCTTACTTTAAGTTAGTGATAGCCAGATCTAAGGTTTATCTTGGAGAAATAACTCGCACCTTGTAATTGATTAAACAAATTATCTATTCTCAGAAGAGGGTACTTGTTCTTGATTGTGACCTTATTAAGCTGATGATAGTCAATGCACATACGCTAAGAACCATCTTTCTTTCGCACGAAAAGGATAGGTGTGCCATAAGTTTGTCTAAGAGATCTTTGAGTTGTTCTTTCATCTCCCTAAGCTCTGTAGGTTCCATATGGTAGGGAGGAATGGAAATAGATTGAGTGTCAGGAAAAAGATAGATCCCAAATTCTATCTCTCTATTAGGAGGTACCCCTGGGAGATCTTCTGGAAAGACATCAAGAAACTCATTGACAATACTGACTGAATGGATACTTGGGGTTTCAGAATTAGTGTCTTTAACTCTAACCATGTGATAAAAGCAACCCTTAGATATAAGCTTCCTGTCTTTGAGATAAGAAATAAAATGACATTTGAGAGGTACTGAACTCCCTGACCACTCAAAAACTGGTTCATCTGGAAACTAAAAATTGACTACATGAGTACGACAATCTATAGATGCGTAGAAGGAGTGAACCTAGTCCATACCCAGGATAATATCAAAATCAACCATCTCTAACTCTATTAAATCCGTAAGTGTCGCTCTATGAAGGATTGTAACCGAACAATTATTGTATACTTGCTTAGCAACAACAGGCTCTTCTACTAGGGTAGATACTAGAATAGCTCAAAAATACTTTCGGGACTCTTCTCAAACTTCACAGCAACAAGTGGGGGCACATAAGATAAACTTGACCCGAGGTCCAATAACACATATACATCAAAATGAAATACATAGAGCATACCAGTAATAATATCGAGAGAGTCCTCCTACTTATGATAGGAAGGTAAGGCATAGAACCTATTTTAGCGCTGACCGCTAGCAATACTAGAAGAAGCGCCCTAAGGAGGAGCTGGATAGGCTATGGAAGCTGATGCACTAGTGGCCTAGGTCTAGGGTCGGGTATCTCTGCTTCCCTGCCTAGCATATGGGAACTCTCTAAGCTTGTGGCCTATCTTGCCACACCTAAAACAACCACATTGTTCAGCCAAACACTCACCTGGATGGGTCCTACAACACTTGGTACAAGGAGGGAAGTTAGGATTGTTGCTCACACTCTACTAAGTCCTTGATATAAAAGACCTATATCCCTACTCTAGCCTATCTCGACGTGTTAGGGAACTAGCGGTTGAGGGTGCTGGCATAGAAGAACGACTCTTGAAGTGAGGACGGTTCCCTCTTTGGGATCTAGCCTGACTGTACTCATGTTGTTCGGACCTATCTCTTTTGTTACCTCTCTCTATCTCTTTCCCTTATCTTATCCTCCTCTATTTGTTGTGCATAGATCCTTAGCCTAGAAAAATCCATCTTCTTGTTAAACATAGCAGTGCGGCATTCTTTCAGTACTAAGCCCAACACATCTGTCACAAACTTACTCATACCAGTTCGAGCGTCAGAGATCAAGTCAGGTGCATATTTTGCTAGCTAATTGAACTTTAAGCAGTACTCCTTAACAGTCATGGAGTCCTGTCTCAAGTTCATAAACTCTTCAATCATCGCCTCTCTTAACTCCAAAGGAAAGAATATATCTAAGATTGCATCCTAGAACATCTGCCTGGTAATGGGAGTGTCATTCTCTCCTTTACCCTTTCTCCAAGAAACCAGCCAGTCATATGCAATGTCCTTTAACCTGTAAGATTCTAACTCCACACACATTTCTTCAGACACACGACCTATGTGATCTTCTTTATCTCCTCAACATATAACTGTGGGTCTTCCCCTTCCTTTGACATATAAAACACTGGCAGACTCATCTACATAAAGTCATAAATTTTCACAGTAGCTAAGTCACCTCCCTGCTGCTGAGGAGTTACGGCCTGATTGGCCTGGACAGTGATAGCTTGGGCCAGTGCCTGGAAGGATGCCCTGAATTCAGTGTGGGATATATTTTCATTCAGAGGATCAGCGGGATGAGGTTGCTGATCGTTGTCATTTCTTCAAGCTCAATGGGGAGGCATATTCTGAAATAAGAGAGTACAAATTAATAGCTGAGAGAGACAACTTGAGCACGATGGACTTGAGAGAAATAAATGACTTATTTTTAAAATGCCTCATAGACTCTTGCTCATAGATGTGGTGTGCTACACATCGATGATCAAGACTTTACTTAACGCGGCTTGTCATACTCCCTAGGACTCTCTAAACTTTAGGCTCTGATACCAAGTTTATAACGCCCCACAATTGGGTCCTGGAACGTCTTACGGTGCTTAAGGCTACAAGTAGCCCAGGCTAACCCTTTGAGCCTTCTACTTCATATACAAACTTAATTAAAGATAAAAAGAATGAACTCAACATTTTGATATCCTAAAATAAGAAGTATGAATAAAATACTTGGTCTAAACATATTACAACTCAAAGCAAATCTCGAAGTGCAAATAATCTGATGACTAGTCTAACAAACCTCTACTGCTCCAAATTAGAGAGCCATTAGAATAGGTCCCCAACGGACTCATACTCATCTGAAAAGAATTAAACAGCTACTAAATAAAACTGGAAGTCTGAGAATAACCATTTCCTGAAACATGAGGACTCACCACGGCGATACGTAGATAAGAGTGCTCAGAAAGATCACTGGTGAGGCTGAGACTGAGCACCTGAACCTACATTACGAGAATATATAGCACACAGACAAAATATATAGGTCAGTACTTAAGGAGTGTACTAAGCATATGGGGGAGTATGCAATTAAAATACTCAATATCATAAGCTTTAATAGAAAACCTGCATGGTGTAAAACATGTTCACATAGCTTGAAATAAATATATGCCACAAGACTCATAAATCATCATGCTTTTACTTAAAACCTCAAATTATCATGACACCTGAAATTATTTGGACCATAGCTTTCAAAAACAATTATACTTTCAAAACTTTGTAACTTTAAGACTAAAACTCTTTGAAACTTGGAAGACTTTAGGACTTAGAGAACTTTAGGAACTTAGGGAGTTTCTCTTAACTGACATAAACCATGTGAGCTACATGGAGTCCAAAGTCTTCCCCATGTTAGAGAGAGATGCTCTATCCTTGCCATCGAATAAAACATTAACTTTAGTGATCACTATCTTAACCCACTTGGGGTATATCAAGAACCTACTGGGGCACGTAGTTCTGGGGCCTGAGACCTTAGAATCAAGCCCAACTCGGTGCTAAATACTACTTCCTTACTTAGCTCAAAACTTTAGAAAATCCACCTTACAATAATTCAACAATATATATATATATATACAATGGGAGCCAACATGCATCCCCTTTACTTCAAACTCAAGAATGTGGATTTCTATCTTAACTTACAATTAAAACTCACTTCTTGATATTCTTTAAAAATCACTAACATCTCATTCTCAAACTCATTCTTTAACCATAAGGTTCAATTCACAATAATAGGATTTGAAATTCTCAAAACATGATATAGACGTTGAATTATGCAACTTAAACCATAAATTGACAATTTAAAACATTAATATGCATAATAATATTACAACTCAAAGCTTGGGTAAGGCATGATTTCATAAAACTCACAATATATTAACATGATAGGAATTCTACATAAATTTACGAAATACTTTATAAAAATATGTAACTTTTGGGCACAAGACAAAAGGGTGTTCTTGTTCAAAATCACATACCTTAAACACAGAGCTTTTGGATGACTTCAAAAATTTTGAAAGTTTATTCATGAACTATTGGGTGCCCCTCATAGTCCTATTAACAAGGAATTCAAATATGCAAGAATTATTGAATTCTCACTGTTAAATCTCTAGATAATTGGGTTTTTATGTTGAAATCCTAACCTTGTGGTTGAAGGTGTGCAGAGAATTTTGAGATGTTTAACTAAAGAGAAATAAAAGAAAATACATTCTCTGAGGGTTATTAGTCATGGGAAGTGCAGTAAAAAGACCAAAATACCCTTGCAAAAACGTCATTAAATTGCTGAAAAAAATAGCTGACAACATTCGTGATAAGTCGTCAAACTTATGACAAGTCGTCATGGAATGTCATCAAAAAAGGGTGGATTTTATGATTTTCGGCTTAAGGTTAATGACATTTTGTGACAAGTCATCAAACTTGTGACAAGTCATCATAAAATGTCTTCACAAAATGTTGGCTTTTGTGACTTTTTGCTTATGGTGATGACATTTGTGACAAGCCATCACGATTGTGACAGGTCGTCACAAAATGTTAGATTTTGTGAATTTCTGCTTATGGTGATGACATTAGTGACAAGCCGTCAGCCTTGTGACCAGTCGTAATAATATGTCACCACGAAATTTCTAGGTTTATATGCTAGAGTAAAATGAGCATAACTCTTTGCTCCAATAACGAATTTTGGAGAAATTCGTATTGTTGGAAATCTAATTCAATTATATATCTTTTCATGGTTCATAAGCTTAGATATTCATAGTATATCTAGAGATATACTCGTTTGAAGTTAACCATACCAATATTCATTTCAAGAATTCAATCGGCAAGGAATGTTTTAATTCATCTAATAGCTAGGACACTTTTGAGGCCCTAATACTCATCAAGCTAGATCATCTAGCTACCAAATCACTAACTTTATTTCTAAAGATCTTGAAATACGATTCTACTATTAGTTTAAATTCTCGGGGTATTACACTTACAAATGGTATGAGGAGTAAGAAGATATGAGGGATGATGGTGCTAGCCTATGATGTATGATAAGTTTTTAGGTGTTTTTCTTGATAACTTGTTTCCTCAAGAATTGGGGAAAGAGAAGGCGGAAGAGTTTATAAACTTGAAGTAAGGTAAGATGAGTGTTAATGAGTATACACTGATGTTCCAACAACTGTGCCATCATTCTCCAGAATTGATATCTAATATGAGGTCCAGAATGAAGAAGTTTTCTTTTGGTTTGTCCTATGATTTGGTGTTAGAATGTAAGATTGTGATGCTGAATAATGATATGGACAAAGTTGGGATGGTGGTTTATATACAACAGGTAGAGGATGATAAAAGAAAAAGGTGTAGATGGGAAAAAGGCAAAGAAAAAAATTTAGATATGCATAATAGGGTGAAAATTAGCAGAATAGCGGGAGAGATAGTAGGAAGTTGACTAAAATGAAGAATTGGGGAAATTTTTATTTGACAGTTAGTGCTCCTTATCTTAAACCTTCAGGTGATCATCTTTTTTAAGCTATTATAGGCCCTAAGGCATAAGGTGTCCAGTCTCAAGTAATTGGAGCTCAAGCAACCCCATCTTATCCTTCTTGTTCTTTTTTAGAACAACTTTATTAAAGGTATTGTAAGAAAGGGAGGAACTTCTATTTTGATTATGGTAAGTCTGATCATCTACAACAAAATTATCCTTGATATAATGAAGTCCTGGTCGCCACTTCTTCGGATCATGGACCTAAGGGTACCACTTCAAGTAGCGACAATTGCCAGATTTGTCTCTGGGAACTTGCTAATACCAGGAATATGAGGCATCCCCAGATATTATCATTGGTATGTTATAACTCTTCTCCTCAGATATTATTTGATAGTGCTTGCTAATGATGTTGGTGTTACATATTCATTGACGTATGAGGAAAGTCTAGTTGAAATATTTGACAGGCGAGTTCATAGATTGAGGCTAAGGATATGGCTTCGGAGAAGGGTCTTTGGAGAAATCAAAAGGTAGAAGAGTCTAATTGGGAATTTGAAGAAGCTATGAAAGGCATGTACCCATTCTTGTTCCCCGCATTGGATGAAAGTTCTTAAGGTAAGAATTTCATTTCCCTCTTGTCGTATTTCAAATTTGTCCTTACATTCTACGGTGTTCTTTGTATTATCAAGCTAAAAATGTTCAAACTCCTCATTCGGTGATGAATGAGCCAAAGACTGGGGGATAATGTAAGACTTCATAAATTTCAAAAAATTTATTTTTGACCCTTATGGGTGTGTAACACTAATTTTTTACTTGAATTACTATTGGGGAAGTTTAAAGGATGTTTTGGGAATGCTTTGGATTTTTCAGTAAAGGTTGGGGTCATTTTGGGACCCTAAGGTAATGAGAGTTTACGATAATGGCTTCCACGCCACTTAGCTTCACCGATAAGAGTGTGGCACACTGGCTACCATCTTTTATAGTGGTGTTCCATATTGCAATGTTAATTTTATCCTATTTTCATTTTTCACTTAAGGTGAGGATCATTTTGGTCCTTTACCCATTAAACAACTTCAAAACACTTAAATTACCCTTTTCCATTAAGATATCAAGTTCAAAAACTAACTTTTTCCTCTTTAACTCCCAACCTTAGAAAGTTTAATGGTTTTATAAGGAATTAAGCATTCAGGCTCAAAACTTTAAATTCTCTTCAATTTCTTCAATATTCCAAGCATGTTTTTCTTTTCTTAACTTGAATTTTACATTGTTGCCTTAATTTACTGAATATTCATGTGAATTAAATTGATGTGTTTTCAAATTAGGTTGAGGGTTTTTTGTTTATTACTTGAATTCTTTTTCTCATGTTTTAAATAGATTAAATGCTTTAATTGATGGTTTTGGGACTGAATTAATGCATTGTGATTATGGTTGTAATGGGTGATATGGATTTCACAAAAATTGCTGAATTTTTGGCTTTGTAATGGCATTAACCTTAACCCAC